>NC_141834.1:21726929-21789338 GCF_982586985.1 Callionymus lyra | reverse complement strand
AATGAGTGATGATGGATGAGTGATGAAGAATGAATGATGTTGGATGAGTGATGAAGGATGAATGATGTTGGATGAGTGATGATGGATGAGTGATGATGGATGAGTGATGAAGGATGAATGATGTTGGATGGGTGATGATGGATGAGTGATGTTGGATGAGTGATGAAGGATGAATGATGTTGGATGAGTGATGAAGGATGAATGATGTTGGATGAGTGATGAAGGATGAATGATGAAGAATGAATGATGTTGGATGAGTGGTAAAGGATGAGTGATGTTGGATGAGTGATGATGGATGAGTGATGAATGACGTTGGATGAGTGATGATGGATGAGTGATGAATGATGTAAGATGAGTGATGAAGGATGAGTGATGAAGAATGAATGATCTTGGATGAGTGATGAAGGATGAATGATGTTGGATGAGTGATGATGGATGAGTGATGAAGGATGAATGATGTTGGATGAATGATGTTGGATGAGTGATGAAGAATGAGTGATGATGGATGAGTGATGAAGAATGAATGATGTTGGATGAGTGATGAAGGATGAATGATGTTGGATGAGTGATGATGATGAGTGATGAAGGATGAATTAGTGATGATGGATGAGTGATGTTGGATGAATGATGTTGGATGAGTGATGATGGATGAATGATGAAGAATGAATGATGTTGGATGAGTGGTAAAGGATGAGTGACGTTGGATGAGTGATGATGGATGAGTGATGAATGATGTTGGATGAGTGATGATGGATGAATGATGTTGGATGAGTGATGAAGGATGAATGATGTTGGATGGGTGATGATGGATGAGTGATGTTGGATGAGTGATGAAGAATGAATGATGTTGGATGAGTGATGAAGGATGAATGATGTTGGATGAGTGATGAAGGATGAATGATGAGGGATGAATGATGTTGGATGAGTGATGAATGATGAATGATGTTGGATGAGTGATGAAGGATGAGTGATGATGGATGAGTGATGAAGGATGAATGATGTTGGATGAGTGATGATGGATGAGTGATGAAGGATGAATGATGTTGGATGAGTGATGAAGGATGAGTGATGATGGATGAGTGATGAAGAATGAATGATGTTGGATGAGTGATGAAGGATGAATGATGTTGGATGAGTGATGGTGGATGAGTGATGATGGATGAGTGATGTGGATGGGTGATGTTGGATGAGTGATGAAGAATGAATGATGTTGGATGAGTGATGAAGGATGAATGTTGTTGGATGAGTGATGAGGGATGAATGATGTTGGATGAGTGATGAAGAATGAATGATGTTGGATGAGTGATGAAGGATGAATGATGTTGGATGAGTGATGAAGTATGAATGATGCTGGATGAGTGATGAGGGATGAATGATGTTGGATGAGTGATGAAGAATGAATGATGTTGGATGAGTGATGAAGGATGAGTGATGATGGATGAGTGATGATCGATAAAGGATGAGTGGTGATGGATAATGGATGAAGGTTTATGGATGAGTGATGAAGGGTGAATGATGTTGGATGAGTGATGTTGGATGAATGATGTTGGATGAGGATGAATAATGATGGATGAGTGATGAATGATGTTGGATGAATGATGTTGGATGGGTGATGATGGATGAGTGTTGAAGGATGATGGATGAGTGATGAAGGATGAATGATGTTGGATGAGTGATGAGGATGAATGATGATGGATGAGTGATGAATGATGTTGGATTAGTGATGAAGGATGAGTGATGATGGATGAGTGATGAATGATGATGGATGAGTGATGAATGATGTTGGATGAATGATGTTGGATGGGTGATGATGGATGAGTGATGAAGGATGAGTGATGTTGGATGAGTGATGAAGAATGAATGATGATGGATGAGTGATGTTGGATGAGTGATGATGCATGAGTGATGAAGGATGAATGATGTTGGATGGGTGATGATGGATGAGTGATGAGTGATGTTGGATGAGTGATGAAGGATGAATGATGTTGGATGAGTGATGTTGGATGAGGGATGAAGAATGAATGATGTTGGATGAGTGGTGATGGATGAGTGATGTTGTATGAGTGATGATGGATGAGCAATGAAGGATGAATGATGTTGGATGAGTGATGATAGATGAGTGATGAAGAATGAATGATGTTGGATGAGTGATGATGGATGAGTGATGAAGGATGAATGATGTTGGATGAGTGATGAAGGATGAATGATATGGGTGAGTGATGATGGATGAGTGATGTTGGATGAGTGATGAAGAATGAATGATGTTGGATGAGTGATGAATGATGTTGGATGAGTGATGAAGGATGGATGATATGGGTGAGTGATGATGGATGAGTGATGTTGGATGAGTGATGAAGAATGAATGATGTTGGATGAGTGATGAAGGATGAATGATGTTGGATGAGTGATGAATGATGTGGGTGAGTGATGATGGATGAGTGGTGATAAATGAATGATGTTGGATGAGTGATGAAGAATGAATGATGTTGGATGAGTGATGAAGGATGAATGATGTTGGATGAGTGATGAGGATGAATGATGATGGATGAGTGATGAATGATGTTGGATTAGTGATGAAGGATGAGTGATGATGGATGAATGATGATGGATGAGTGATGAATGATGTTGGATGAATGATGTTGGATGGGTGATGATGGATGAGTGATGAAGGATGAGTGATGTTGGATGAGTGATGAAGAATGAATGATGATGGATGAGTGATGTTGGATGAGTGATGATGCATGAGTGATGAAGGATGAATGATGTTGGATGGGTGATGATGGATGAGTGATGAGTGATGAATGATGTTGGATGAGTGATGAAGGATGAATGATGTTGGATGAATGATGTTGGATGAGTGATGTTGGATGAGGGATGAAGAATGAATGATGTTGGATGAGTGATGATGGATGAGTGATGTTGTATGAGTGATGATGGATGAGCAATGAAGGATGAATGATGTTGGATGAGTGATGAATGATGTTGGATGAGTGATGAAGGATGAATGATGTTGGATGAGTGATGATAGATGAGTGATGAAGAATGAATGATGTTGGATGAGTGATGATGGATGAGTGATGAAGGATGAATGATGTTGGATGAGTGATGAAGGATGAATGATATGGGTGAGTGATGATGGATGAGTGATGTTGGATGAGTGATGAAGAATGAATGATGTTGGATGAGTGATGAATGATGTTGGATGAGTGATGAAGGATGAATGATATGGGTGAGTGATGATGGATGAGTGATGTTGGATGAGTGATGAAGAATGAACGATGTTGGATGAGTGATGAAGGATGAATGATGTTGGATGAGTGATGAAGGATGAATGATGTTAGAGGAGTGATGAATGATGTGGGTGAGTGATGATGGATGAGTGGTGATGGATGAATGATGTTGGATGAGTGATGAAGAATGAACGATGTTGGATGAGTGATGAAGGATGAATGATGTTGGATGAGTGATGAAGGATGAATGATGTGGGTGATTGATGATGGATGAGTGGTGATGGATAAAGGATGAGTGATGATGGATGAATGATGTTGGATGAGTGATGAAGGATGAATGATGTGGGTGAGTGATGATGGATGAGTGGTGATGGATGAATGATGTTGGATGAGTGATGAAGAATGAATGATGTTGGATGAGTGATGAAGAATGAATGATGTTGGATGAGTTATGAAGATGAATGATGTTGGATGAGTGATGAAGGATGAATGATGTGGGTGGGTGATGATGGATGAGTGGTGATGGATGAATGATGTTGGATGAGTGATGAAGAATGAATGATGTTGGATGAGTGATGAAGAATGAATGATGTTGGATGAGTGATGAAGGATGAATGGTGTTGGATGAGTGATGTTGGATGAGTGATGATGGATGAGTGATGAAGGATGAATGATGTTGGATGAGTGATGATGGATGAGTGATGAGGATGAATGATGATGGATGAGTGATGAAGGATGAATGATGTTGGATGGGTGATGATGGATGAGTGATGTTGGATGAGTGATGAAGAATGAATGATGTTGGATGAGTGATGAAGGATGAATGATGTTGGATGAGTGATGAAGGATGAATGATGTTGGATGAGTGATGAGGGATGAATGATGTTGGATGAGTGATGAGGGATGAATGATGTTGGATGAGTGATGAAGATTGAATGATGTTGGATGAGTGATGATGGATGAGTGATAAAGGATGAATGATGTTGGATGAGTGATGAAGGATGAATGATGTTGGATGAAGGATGAATAATGTTGGATGAGTGATGATGGATGAGTGATGTTGGATGAGTGATGATGGATGAGTGATGAAGTATGAATGATGTTGGATGGGTGTTGATGGATGAGTGATGAGTGATGAATGATGTTGGATGAGTGATGAAGGATTAATGATGTTGGATGAGTGATGTTGGATGAGTGATGTTGTATGAGTGATGATGGATGAGTAATGAAGGATGAATGATGAAGAATAAATGATGTTGGATGAGTGATGAAGAATGAATGATGTTGGATGAGTGATGAAGGATGAATGATGTTGGATGAGGGATGAATGATGTGGGTGAGTGATGATAATTGAATGATGTTGGATGAGTGATGAAGAATGAATGATGTTGGATGAGTGATTAAGGATGAATGATGTTGGATGAGTGATGATGGATGAGTGATGTTGGATGAGTGATGAAGAATGAATGATGTTGCATGAGTGATGAAGGATGAATGATGTTGGATGAGTGATGAAGGATGAATGATGTTGGATGAGTGATGAAGGATGAATGATGTGGGTGAGTGATGTTGGATGAGTGATGAAGGATGAATGATGTTGGATGAGTGATGAAGGATGAATGATGTTGGATGAGTGATGAAGGATGAATGATGTGGGTGAGTGATGATGGATGAGTAATGAAGGATGAATGATGTGGGTGAGTGATGATGGATGAGTGATGAAGGATGAATGATGTTGGATGAGTGATGAAGGATGAATGATGTGGGTGAGTGATGATGGATGAGTAATGAAGGATGAATGATGTGGGTGAGTGATGATGGATGAGTGATGAAGGATGAATGATGTGGGTGAGTGATGATGGATGAGTGATGAAGGATGAATGATGTTGGATGGGTGATGATGGATGAGTGATGTTGGATGAGTGATGAAGAATGAATGATGTTGGATGAGTGATGAAGGATGAATGATGTTGGATGAGTGATGAAGGATGAGTGATGTTGGATGAGGCTCTACCTGAGGGAACTCTTGAAAGGCTCCGGCTGTTTCCTGGTTCCGATCGGACGATCCACCGATGACGACCACAGGCCTGAACACACGGAACATCTCAGGTAGAAGAACACGTGGAACACGGAACCAGACTTTAGTATTTCACCAGCAGTTCATGTTAGCGTTCGCCATCCCTCCCAGAGCATGGACGAGTCCTGGTCCTGACACCACCAGACAAGCACCTGGTCTGGACACGCATAACAAGAGGAGACGTGAGGATCTGGTCCTCGTCTGGTCCTCGTCTGCTGCTCGCGTCTTACCTGCCGCTCAGGTATCCTACAGCAGAGGCAGCGTAGCAGGCCTGGACACGTGTTCGGACCCAGGATTACAACAGAAGATCGTGTTACATCGACAACGAGAAGATGGTTCGACTGGTTTACGTCGGACCAACATGTTCCTCGCATGTTCCTCATCGTACCGCTTGTTCATTGCGCATCCCCACATATTTGATCCCGGCAGCCTGAGCCGCCATGGCCACCTCCATGATGGGAACGCCGACGATCCCGAACATGTAGTCCACGCCCTGTCAACACACAACACTTTGTCATCCACTCTTTATCACACAAGTGAAGATAGTGGGATGATGAGGGATTGGGGATGATAGACAATGAATGAGGGATGTGCTATTTGGGATGATGGACAATGAAGGATGAGGGATTATGGATGTGGGATGAGAGATTGGGGATGATAGACGTTGAATGAGGGATTGTGGATGAGAGATTAGGGATGAAGGATGAGAGATTGGGATAATGGATGATGAAGACGTTGAATGAGGGATGAGAGATTAGGGATGAAGGATTATGAATGAGGGATGAGAGATTGGGGATGATGGACGTTGAATGAGGGATTAAGAATTAGGGATGATGGACATTGAATGAGGGATTAAGAATGAGGGATGATGGACATTGAATGAGGGATTAAGAATGAGGGATGATGGACGTCAAATGAGGGATTAAGAATGAGGGATGATGGACATTGAATGAGGGATTAAGAATGAGGGATGATGGACGTCGAATGAGGGATTAAGAATGAGGGATGATGGACATTGAATGAGGGATTAAGAATGAGGGATGATGGACGTTGAATGAGGGATTAAGAATGAGGGATGATGGACGTTGAATGAGGGATGATGGACGTTGAATGAGGGATTAAGAATGAGGAATGATGGACATTGAATGAGGGATTAAGAATGAGGGATGATGGACGTTGAATGAAGGATTAAGAATGAGGGATGATGGACATTGAATGAGGGATTAAGAATGAGGGATGATGGACGTTGAATGAGGGATTAAGAATGAGGGATGATGGACGTTGAATGAGGGATTAAGAATGAGGGATGATGGACATTGAATGAGGGATTAAGAATGAGGGATGATGGACATTGAATGAGGGATGATGGACGTTGAATGAAGGATTAAGAATGAGGGATGATGAACATTGAATGAGGGATTAAGAATGAGGGATGATGGACGTTGAATGAGGGATTAAGAATGAGGGATGATGGAAATTGAATGAAGGATTAAGAATGAGGGATGATGGACATTGAATGAGGGATTAAGAATGAGGGATGATGGACATTGAATGAGGGATTAAGAATGAGGGATGATGGACATTGAATGAAGGATTAAGAATGAGGGATGATGGACGTTGAATGAGGGATTAAGAATGAGGGATGATGAACATTGAATGAAGGATTAAGAATGAGGGATGATGAACATTGAATGAAGGATTAAGAATGAGGGATGATGGACATTGAATGAGGGATTAAGAATGAGGGATGATGGACATTGAATGAAGGATTAAGAATGAGGGATGATGAACATTGAATGAGGGATTAAGAATGAGGGATGATGGACGTTGAATGAAGGATTAAGAATGAGGGATGATGAACATTGAATGAGGGATTAAGAATGAGGGATGATGGACGTTGAATGAAGGATTAAGAATGAGGGATGATGGACGTTGAATGAAGGATTAAGAATGAGGGATGATGGACATTGAATGAGGGATTAAGAATGAGGGATGATGGACGTTGAATGAGGGATTAAGAATGAGGGATGATGGACGTTGAATGAGGGATTAAGAATGAGGGATGATGGACGTTGAATTAGGGATTAAGAATGAGGGATGATGAACATTGAATGAGGGATTAAGAATGAGGGATGATGGACGTTGAATGAAGGACATTGTATGAGGCATTAAGAATGAGGGATGATGGACGTTGAATGAGGGATTAAGAATGAGGGATGATGGAAGTTGAATGAAGGATTAAGAATGAGGGATGATGGACATTGAATGAGGGATTAAGAATGAGGGATGATGGACATTGAATGAGGGATTAAGAATGAGGGATGATGGACATTGAATGAAGGATTAAGAATGAGGGATGATGGACGTTGAATGAGGGATTAAGAATGAGGGATGATGAACATTGAATGAAGGATTAAGAATGAGGGATGATGAACATTGAATGAAGGATTAAGAATGAGGGATGATGGACATTGAATGAGGGATTAAGAATGAGGGATGATGGACATTGAATGAAGGATTAAGAATGAGGGATGATGAACATTGAATGAGGGATTAAGAATGAGGGATGATGGACGTTGAATGAAGGATTAAGAATGAGGGATGATGAACATTGAATGAGGGATTAAGAATGAGGGATGATGGACGTTGAATGAAGGATTAAGAATGAGGGATGATGGACGTTGAATGAAGGATTAAGAATGAGGGATGATGGACGTTGAATGAAGGATTAAGAATGAGGGATGATGGACGTTGAATGAAGGATTAAGAATGAGGGATGATGGACATTGAATGAGGGATTAAGAATGAGGGATGATGGACGTTGAATGAGGGATTAAGAATGAGGGATGATGGACGTTGAATGAGGGCTTAAGAATGAGGGATGATGGACGTTGAATTAGGGATTAAGAATGAGGGATGATGAACATTGAATGAGGGATTAAGAATGAGGGATGATGGACGTTGAATGAAGGACATTGTATGAGGGATTAAGAATGAGGGATGATGGACGTTGAATGAGGGATTAAGAATGAGGGATTAAGAATGAGGGATGATGGACGGTGAATGAAGGATTAAGAATGAGGGATGATGGACGTTGAATGAAGGATTAAGAATGAGGGATGATGGACATTGAATGAGGGATTAAGAATGAGGGATGATGGACGTTGAATGAGGGATTAAGAATGAGGGATGATGGACATTGAATGAGGGATTAAGAATGAGGGATGATGGACATTGAATGAGGGATGATGGACGTTGAATGAAGGATTAAGAATGAGGGATGATGAACATTGAATGAGGGATTAAGAATGAGGGATGATGGACGTTGAATGAGGGATTAAGAATGAGGGATGATGGAAGTTGAATGAAGGATTAAGAATGAGGGATTAAGAATGAGGGATGATGGACATTGAATGAGGGATTAAGAATGAGGGATGATGGACGTTGAATGAAGGATTAAGAATGAGGGATGATGGACGTTGAATGAGGGATTAAGAATGAGGGATGATGAACATTGAATGAAGGATTAAGAATGAGGGATGATGAACATTGAATGAAGGATTAAGAATGAGGGATGATGGACATTGAATGATGGATTAAGAATGAGGGATGATGGACATTGAATGAAGGATTAAGAATGAGGGATGATGAACATTGAATGAGGGATTAAGAATGAGGGATGATGGACGTTGAATGAAGGATTAAGAATGAGGGATGATGAACATTGAATGAGGGATTAAGAATGAGGGATGATGGACGTTGAATGAAGGATTAAGAATGAGGGATGATGGACGTTGAATGAAGGATTAAGAATGAGGGATGATGGACATTGAATGAGGGATTAAGAATGAGGGATGATGGACGTTGAATGAGGGATTAAGAATGAGGGATGATGGACGTTGAATGAGGGATTAAGAATGAGGGATGATGGACGTTGAATGAGGGATTAAGAATGAGGGATGATGAACGTTGAATGAGGGATTAAGAATGAGGGATGATGAACATTGAATGAGGGATTAAGAATGAGGGATGATGGACGTTGAATGAAGGACATTGTATGAGGGATGATGGACGTTGAATTAGATTGAATGAAGGATTAAGAATGAGGGATGATGGACGTTGAATGAGGGATTAAGAATGAGGGATGATGGACATTGAATGAGGGATTAAGAATAAGGGATGACGGACATTGAATGAGGGATTAAGAATGAGGGATGATGGACATTGAATGAGGGATTAAGAATGAGGGATGATGAACAGTGAATGAGGGATGATGAACATTGAATGAGGGATTAAGAATGAGGGATGATGGACATTGAATGAGGGATTAAGAATGAGGGATGATGAACATTGAATGAGGGATGATGGACATTGAATGAGGGATTAAGAATGAGGGATGATGAACATTGTATGAGGGATTAAGAATGAGGGATGATGGACGTTGAATGAAGGACATTGTATGAGGGATTAAGAATGAGGGATGATGGACGTTGAATGAGATTGAATGAAGGATTAAGAATGAGGGATGATGGACGTTGAATGAGGGATTAAGAATGAGGGATGATGGACATTGAATGAGGGATTAAGAATGAGGGATGATGGACATTGAATGAGGGATTAAGAATAAGGGATGATGGACATTGAATGAGGGATTAAGAATGAGGGATGATGGACATTGAATGAGGGATTAAGAATGAGGGATGATGAACATTGAATGAGGGATGATGGACATTGAATGAGGGATTAAGAATGAGGGATGATGAACATTGTATGAGGGATTAAGAATGAGGGATGATGGACGTTGAATGAAGGACATTGTATGAGGGATTAAGAATGAGGGATGATGGACGTTGAATGAGATTGAATGAAGGATTAAGAATGAGGGATGATGGACGTTGAATGAGGGATTAAGAATGAGGGATGATGGACATTGAATGAGGGATTAAGAATGAGGGATGATGGACATTGAATGAGGGATTAAGAATAAGGGATGATGGACATTGAATGAGGGATTAAGAATGAGGGATGATGGACATTGAATGAGGGATTAAGAATGAGGGATGATGGACATTGAATGAGGGATTAAGAATGAGGGATGATGGACGTTGAATTAGGGATTAAGAATGAGGGAGAGATTGGGGATGATAGAAGATGAATGATGGATTAAGGATGAGTTGTAAGTATAATAAAGGAAACCACATTAAAAAAAAGTGGTTTTGATTAAATCAATTTTACAACCACATGAAATATTAATGTGACTTTAAAATGAAATATTTAATTAGTTTCACTTAAATTAACAACTGGAGAAAACTTTTGACGATAGTATTTAAAACATTATTAAAATGTTTCATAATTCCAGATACAAGTTAAATTAAAATAAAAGGTCAAAATGAAGGGAAACACACAACCAGTTATTAGAAAAAGACGTTAAAGATGGATTAAGAGGTTATTTTCTTAAATAAATACTAATGTTGACACACAAAGAACGAGGATCTTGTTCAGTAAAACTACGATCATTAACCAAATCACTGACCTTTGACCCACTTGTCAGAGCAACTTTACAGACAACAAGGTTCAAAAACACATTATTGCTCAAATGCATGTTTTTCTGCAAAACAACATATTTGTCAATATTGTTTGTTTGTTCGTGAACTTACCTGAGACTTCAGAGACTCCGCTATCAGCTGCGCTCCTGTGACGTCATCCATCTTTATGTGGCGTCAAAGTTTGCACATTTACAACAATAAATTCTAAAATCCCGCTTCGAACAAGTTTTTCGTTAAAAGAAAAAAGTACAAACTTGACGCGAGCTAGAGATCATCGATGAACACGCCCCTTTTACTCACTTCCGGGTCTACGGCCAATGAAAAGAAGGCTGTCCACGTGGTCCGTCCTCATGCGTCAGCGTCGGTGTTTTATTTTATTTTTTAACTTTTATTTTAGATAGAAAAGGAGAATCATCGGGTCTTCGGATATTTAATAAGGTAAAATATAAATGGTCATTTGCGATTCAAGGCCACCGTAGTGAAGAACGCGTTGTAAACAACTCAATATCCGATGATAGAAGAGATTTCATTAAAGTATTAATTAGTAAATAACATTTTGCGTTTATCACTGGCCTAAAACAGTACCTTATTTATTTAATTGACTTTATTGTATACTATCAACACTAAGTCCTGTTGTTTGCAACAACAAACATGTCCGGATTTACTAAGTAACTGAAAGAAAAGAGAAACACTAGTCATTATTAAATAACTCATTTATTTATTACTCATAAAATATACAGCAATCTCAGGTCTGAAAGAATTCAGCGGAGCTTCTGATTCACAGTCATAAATTCTATAACTACAAGGTAGTTTCATCCCTCTTTGAGTGAAGCTCGCCAACGTTTTGTACACATCTTTCCAGTTGAAAATCATCTAAATCAGCATCGAGTGGTTTCATTTATTCTTAACCCGTCAACAGAGACTGTAAAAGAGCAAAAATAGATTCAAGCGGAAGAAAAAAACAAAACAAAAAAAAACAACGTATCATTGGTTTACAGTGTTTCTCCTCTCAAGGCGGAACCTCAGTGCTTCTGGATGTTCTATGACTCACAGCTGCCTCCACCTCCACCTCGCGCCGCCGCTCACGAAGGCACCGAATGAACACATAAATACAAACCCAAAAGGAAATAATTTATCTTCGACTAAAAAGGATGGAGGTGTGAGGATGATTTAAACTGAATCATGTCGGCGTTTCTTTTTTTTTTTAGTGGCGTTTAAGACAAGTTGATGGAAGCGAAGGAAAAAAACCAAACTAAAACTATGACCGTCCTGTCGACTCCAAGTGCAATCGGATCGTTTGTGTGCGACGAGCGATGATCTCCAGGTTCACCGTGACATCAGCCTGACCCCCCCCCCCCCCCTCAATAACAAGTTCATCCACGCAGTTAAAACTGGTTTAAAATGTGTCCGTTGGTCCCTGACGGCTCCAGCAGGGGGTGCTACCGTCTCATCAGCATCATTATTGCTGTAAAAATGTGGCCGTCCACCCCAACGATGGCCGGCGTCTGGTGCCAGCAGGAGAGACGCCCGGTGCTGGACGAGTGTTGACCAGCTTCCTCTGCTTCTCTTGGCTGGGTGTGGGGGGGGAGGGTGTTGGGGGGGTGGGGCTCTTAAGGCTCCTGTGGGGGCTCCTGTGGGGGCTCATCTCTTCTTCAGCCCTCCCAAGCTGGCGGCGGGTGATTTCTAAGACACAGTGCGTGTGCTGGAGCTCCGGCCTCTCAGTACGTCTCCGAGTCGGAGTCGTTGAGCTCCTCGTCCTTGTAGAAGCCGTCGTGGTGCCCGATGTTGTTGAAGCTGCAGTAGGTGGTGTGCTGACCCCGCAGCGAGGGCAGGCTGTCGAAGGTGACGCTCTTTGACGGGCTGGTGGTGCTGCTGCTGCTGGTGGTGGTGGTGTAGTGGTTGATGGCGCTGAACGGGACCGTGACCGTCTGGGTGCTGGGGGAGATGGGCATCATGGTGGCCAGGATGAGAGCCAGGCAGTCGGCCACGTCTTTGTTGGGCGTGCAGGCCAGAGCCGGTGTGTAACCTGGATCCCAAACGAAAGGTCATACCGTGTTTGTCGAGAACACGCCTGTCACTCAAACCGTACCGTTCTCGTCGACCGCCAAGACACTCGCCCCCTTGGCCAGCAGCTCCTGGACCACGACCGTGAGACCGTTTCTTGCAGCCACGTGAAGAGGCCTGGAGGGGAGAAGGTCCAGTGGAGATCCACGTTACTGCGACTGCCTCAGTGACACTTGTAGTCTTTTAAATTCAATATAAAACTTTGTTATAATAGAGTCACCAGACAATAGCGAGCAACCAATCATGCGGCGCTCAGATGATCATGTGACGGAGCTCTGGTGTCACTACTATACCAACATGTATATATTGAATTAAAAAATATATATATATATATTTAAAAAGAAAATGCGTCGCATTATTTGAATTAGAATATAAAACTGTTTTAACCATTTTATAAAACCACATTTAACCTTAAAACACATTATATTATATATATATATATAAAAAATGTCAATAACCAATATAACAAAAGTTTCAACATTTTAAATTCAATATAAAACTGACGGAGCTCTGTATAGTCTGATGTCACTATTATACCAACATTTATATAATGATTTAAAAAAAACAATGTTTTAAAATAAATGTGTTCAATCTTTTGAATTTTTTTCATTTACTTTTTTTTTTACAATTAAATTATTAGAATAAACACATTCAACATTTCATGTACGAATTATTACATTTCATTATTTTATAAAACCACATTCAACCTTTAAACACATTATATATATATATAAATATATATATATATATATATATAACACTTTAAATTCAATACTTACGTCTGTAAGGCCACATTAGTAGCATTAATGAGGTTTCTGTCCGTTATCTTCTCCAATATCAACAAGGCACTGGTTTCATGACCCTGGAACACAGAGGTCAAAGTTAAGTCTGCTATCGTTTGAACAAAGAAAGAGCGCCCTCTACCGGACGAACGCACCTTACTACATGCTAGATGAAGCGCTGTGTTCTTCACGGCGTCCTGCAGAGTCAGATCAGCTTTGGCGCTGCTGACCAGCAGTTCTACGAGGAAAGATCGGGACATAGTTGAGGATCTGATCCTGGTTTCCATCCTGTGAAGTCTCCCCGTAACACCCTTCTTACCGACGGCGTTGGTCTGGCCGTTCTCCGCCGCCATCATGAGCGGCGTCTTCCCCACCGCGTCCACGCCGTTGACCTGAGCGTTGTGGCTCAGCAGCAGCTGGAGACACTCCACGTGGTCGGTGAAGGCGGCGGCGTGTAAAGCGGTCCTTCGGAACGACACCATCATGAACAATATGTCGAAGGCGACGGCAGCGGATCTCTTGTTGTTCTCGTACCTGTTTTTACCGTCTTTGGCGTTGACGATGGCGGGACCCAGAGTGTCGATGAGCATCTCGGCAGCACCTTCGTTGTCGTGAATCCTTGAGGGGAGAAAATGTGTCAGTATTTGCTACGAGTGAGTGTTTAGGCAGTAGGTTTGTAGGAAACTCACACAGCACAGTGCAGCGGACTAAACGAGTTTCCATCTGCTTTGTGGAAAACTTCATTTTCCAACAAAAGTGCGACACACGTGTCATGACCTACAAAGACAGAAGGGGTGTTAAAAAAATATAAATAATTATCGCAATATTCATTTCCATACTCAGCAGCACTGTATTGATTAAAAAGCAGTTCATTTTTTGTATAAAAACCCAACAATTCTATTTTTATTTTATTTACAATTAACCTGAAAATATTGCCTTTGTTCATTTTTGTGTTGCAATTAAACTTCCGGCCAATAACAGTCATTACGTCCCCTGTCGCTAAAGAAACAATTAAATCCTGTGAGATCGCAACAATGACTGAGGACGAGAGGATACAGCGACCCCAGCAGCTTTTAAAGCTGGCGTTTGGACATCATTTGGTTTGAAAACCAATTAAATTTTGCATCGCCAGAGAAACATACCATATATTCATAGTACAAATGTTTAACTTCATTTTTAACCACAAATACTTGAAGGTCAACATGATTTATAGGTCAAAAGGTCATCATTGTCGTACCGTTGTAGCAGGTCCAATGTAGCGGTGTGTAGCCGTGGTTGTCTGTTAAAACTGGAAGCGGGTCCACCGACTGGGCGGCGTGCAGTAGTCCTCCTAGTACTCCAAAATGGCCGCAGGCTGCAGCCAAGTGGACGGGTGTGCGTCCTTTACAGTCCCGCGCTAAGAAGTTAGCGTTGTGTTGAAGCAAGGCCTCCACACTCTCTTCATGTCCGGTCACGGCCTGGGAGGGAAGTCGGTGAGCATAAGTGACGGCTCAGTGCGACGACTTGTGCAAGACGTTTCAGAACTAAACGTTGAATTAGTGTATAGTGGGACTGATCCCCGTGCAGCACCGCCACCCTCCCTCAGTCACAAACAAACAGTACCGTATTTCCGCACTATTAGTTGCAACGGATTATAAGACGCACCTTCAATGAATGGCCTATTTTAGAACAGTTTTCATAAATAGTTTGCACCGGATTATAAGGCGCATACAATAAAAGATACAGTCAAACGTTTGACTGGGGTTGTGTTATGCATCCACTAGATAAAGCTGTGCTAAAGGGACGTCAAAACAGTCAGATTAAGTCAAACTTTATTAAGCGTTCTGACAACTCCATTTCAGTCCCATGGTAACGATGTTCAAATGATGTTTAAAAGGCTTCAAGCAGCAGCGCTGGGCTGGTGTTGTGAGCAGACAAATGTTGAGTTAGCAGCAGAGGAGTTGAGCGCATGTATGACAGCTAGAACGCTCCTGTATGACAGGTTGAGTGCGCAGCAGAGTGATTTTGAGTGTACAACAACCAAGACACTCGCCTAAACCAGTGGCAGTAATATCACTCCATAGACATCCGCCATGATGTGATGTGCGTCTTAAATCCCACCCTGTGTTGACGCAATGAGGTAATCCCGCCCACGGCGTGTCGGCTCAGTCGGCGCAGAGTCATGAAAGTGTAAACAAGTCACCCACCAGGTAATGTTCATATATAAGGTGTCCGGATTATAAGGCGCACTGTCGTTTTTTGAGAAATTTAAAGGCTTTTAATTGCGCCTTATAGTGCGGAAAATATGGTAATACTTTTTCTACCAGATAAAAGGCAACACGAGTAACAGTAAAGATTTGAGGAGTGTCCAGCAGTAAAGTGTGACAGTTGTAAATATTGAATCATTATTTACTTACACCTCTGTGGAGCGCCGTCCTGCCCCACTTGTCTTTGGCTTCTACACTCGCTCCCTTATTCAGCAACGAATATACACAATCTGTGTGTCCACTCAGGACTGCCAACATCAGGGGTGTCCTTCAGAGAAACACAGGATTTAATTCAACAGACACTCTCGACAGAAACTGAAGTAGGAAAACGACTTACTGCCCGTTTCCATCTTGAATGTCAACCGCACTTTGTAGATCAGCATTTCCGATCAACAAGCGTAAACATTCTGAATGTCCATTGGTAGCTGCAGGGAAATATGAGGCTGTTAATAGTGTTGATAATGATGAATAAAACAGTGAACGTTCACGATATGAAGATCGGTTACGGTGACTAGGAGCACAAGTTTTTATGAGCCATTTTTTAAAGATACGACACGTACAACAATTGTATTCATTAGTTTGTTCTACTTATACACAATTTCAAATGTCCCTCTATCACAGAATAAATATAAGGTAAGGTAAGGTAAAACTTTATTGATCCCTCAGGAGGTCTCCTTTGGGAAATTGTTTAAACTGCAGCTTGTAGTATTACTCTGCAAGGTGTAGTACCATAGAGCCTTGCAAAATAATACTATGGTGACTTGGAAAGTAGTACTACAAAAAAACGTAGTGCGGCAACATTTTGACTTTGAAGAAATAAAAGTGCACCTTATTGCCTGTATAATGCGGTAAATTAAGTTATGTGGTCTATATTTTATGTTGGCTAATATTTAGTATTTTAAGTGGATCTACAAAAATCAATCTTCTTTTTGTTCCTGATAACTACTTCAAGGGCTTTGCTGTAATGGGATTCGGTGATTGAATTGCCGTTCTAGTTTGCACATGCAAATGTTATTAGGAGAAAAAGAGTGATTTACCTGCAGCATGAATAGGTGTTCGCTTTAAGGTGTAGTCTTTGACCAGGATAGAGGCTCCCTGGTTTATGAGGACCTCCACACACTCCACGTGGCCCTTAAAAGCAGCCAGGTCTAGAGGGGTGCGTCCTTGACTGTTCCTCACGTCCAGGTCCAGCAGAGACTGAACTAGAACTTCCATAGCCTGGTGGTGACCGTGGTACGCCTGGAGATGACAATGTCCGTCCATGGAGTTTGGTTAAAGAAACGTTTGAGGAAGTAACAAGTGTAAGAGAGCAGCTTTTAAAGCTGATGTTTGGACATATTTTGGTTTGAAAACAAATTAAAGTAGTTACGACTTCATCAAGAGTCATGTGGTCTGAAAATACTACAACACCAGAGTCAAGTACTGGACAATACTACACATATATACTTGTTACTACACTATCACAACACCAGAGTCAAGTACTGGACAATACTACACATATATACTTGTTACTACACTATCACAACACCAGAGTCAAGTACTGGACAATACTACACATATATACTTGTTACTACACTATCACAACACCTGAGTCAAGTACTGGACAATACTACACATATATACTTGTTACTACACTATCACAACACCTGAGTCAAGTACTGGACAATACTACACATATAAACTTGTTACTACACTATCACAACACCAGAGTCAAGTACTGGACAATACTACACATATATACTTGTTACTACACTATCACAACACCTGAGTCAAGTACTGGACAATACTACACATATAAACTTGTTACTACACTATCACAACACCAGAGTCAAGTACTGGACAATACTACACATATATACTTGTTACTACACTATCACAACACCAGAGTCAAGTACTGGACAATACTACACATATATACTTGTTACTACACTATCACAACACCAGAGTCAAGTACTGGACAATACTACACATATATACTTGTTACTACACTATCACAACATCTGAGTCAAGTACTGGACAATACTACACATATATACTTGTTACTACACTATCACAACACCAGAGTCAAGTACTGGACAATACTACACATATATACTTGTTACTACACTATCACAACACCAGAGTCAAGTACTGGACAATACTACACATATATACTTGTTACTACACTATCACAACACCAGAGTCAAATACTGGACAATACTACACATATATACTTGTTACTACACTATCACAACACCAGAGTCAAATACTGGACAATACTACACATATATACTTGTTACTACACTATCACAACACCAGAGTCAAATACTGGACAATACTACACATATATACTTGTTACTACACTATCACAACACCAGAGTCAAATACTGGACAATACTACACATATATACTTGTTACTACACTATCACAACACCAGACTCAAGTACTGGACAATACTACACATATATACTTGTTACTACACTATCACAACACCTGAGTCAAGTACTGGACAATACTACACATATATACTTGTTACTACACTATCACAACACCTGAGTCAAGTACTGGACAATACTACACATATATACTTGTTACTACACTATCACAACACCAGAGTCAAGTACTGGACAATACTACACATATATACTTGTTACTACAGTATCACAATATATTGCATCGTATAACAGATTCTTGACAAGACACTAGTACCGAGTGTGTGTTACTCACAGCGAGGTGCAAGGGGCTGATGGGAGCTCTGACATCAGAGTCATTCAAGATGTCGGTCCCTGAGGTTTCCATGAGCTGAACAACAAAGCATGATGGGTAAATACACACTTCAGGACTCATGTAGACATGAAAATAATCCACTTACCACATCTAAAGGGGTTTCACTTGCAATCTACAACACAAGAAAGGGACGATGCTATTGGTTCACCCACAATCTAGAAGGTCACATGTGTCGAGGTCTTACCAGCTCCAGACAGAGGCGATGACCGTAGGCGGAGGCGTAGTGCACAGCGTTGTAGCCCTGATTGTCCTGGATCCCTGGAATAGCATCATTCCGGAGCAAGTATTCCAGGCACCTGGAAACGAGAGATTTGTTCCTCAAAACTCAATCGGAGCCGCTTGGTCAGATGCGAGGAGGAGCGAGACTCGCGAGAAGGTACTGACTTTCCGTCGGTGTCGGAGGCAGCAGCGTAGTGAAGGGGGGAGCAGCCCCGCTCGTCCAGGTCGTTGACGCTGGCCCCGGAGCCCACCAGAGCGAACAGGCACTGGTCGTTACAGTTGGCAGCAGCGTAGTGCAGAGCGGTCCTGGAGACGACAAACGGGGCTCGGTTCATCTGGAAAAAAATCACGTCTCGCAATCACACGAACCTGCCGAAGCCGTCCTTCCTGTTGAAGTCGGCCCCCGTGTTGAGAAGGAGATTTAGACATTCGAGGTTTCTGTGAAAGGTTTTGGATGATCAACAACTTTTTAAATCCAACAAACGTTCGATCGCTTCAGTGGTTCTCACCCCCCAGAGGCTGCAGCGTGTAAACACGTCCGGCCGAAGTCATCAGGCGTGTCGATGTCAAACCCTGGTGACAGAAGTGGCGTCGATAGATGGATCAGCTTCAGGTGCGACATCAAGACATTTATATTTATACGACCACGAGTCACTCACCCGACGACAAGAGCTTTCGACAACAGTCGGAAAATCCACTGAGAGCAGCTAAATGCAGCGGGAACATGCCATGGATCCCCCGTCTGTGGTTTACACATTAGAATTGTAAACAAAATGAACAAACAAATAAAATCTATTTGTGATGATACTACATTTTTTATTAAGTAAAGAGTTTTAATTGGACGAAAATCAGAGCAATCGATCCATTTAATGGTTGAATTAACGCTTTAAATGTTGACTATTATACACATAAATATTTCTATATTAGATTTTAAAGGAATTCTGAAAACAAAAAAAAAATAGAATTAATAAAAGAAAATCATGCTAATTAATTTTGAAAGATATTCAATTGTTCTAGTTATTTTTTTATTTTTTTAAATTCAATATAGAAATGATTTAGTTCCAATAAAAAAATCAATGGTATGTATTTTTCAACAACTGTACCTTAATTTCAATAATGGTTGAAAAACCGTTTTTCCGATACAATTTGAACATTTTAACAAAAAGAAAAATGACATACAGTGCAAATCTAGAGTTACATTTTTAAGTTTGGATAAATAACAAATCATTTCCACACATGATCAAGTTTTGAAAACAGATCGAGGTACAGATACTCGGCACCGAAGGAAGAACCAGGTTTTAATCCCACTTAGAGGTTTTGGTCGGTGCCACAGAAGAACCTAAGATTTCAAGTAGACATTCAAAGACACCTGAACGGTTGAATTCATCTTCTAATCTCACTGATGCACTTCCATCACTTTTCCTCTACGGCGCGAGAGCATCCTCTCGTCCTCAGCACTTACTTGGCCGTGTCAGCTTTGTTGGTGATCAGAGTGTTGACCAGGAGCTCGTGTCCGTATCGAGCTGCAATATGCAGCGGCGTGTTTCCGTTCTTGTCCACGCAGTCGATCTCGGCACCTTCGGGGGAAAACATCCGTCACGACACACGACGTCGTCGCTGTGAAGAAACTGTCAAACTCACCGTTCTCGATGATTTCTTGAGATCTTGAAAACCTTCCATGGATCGCCGTCATGTGCAGCGGCGTCTTTCCATCCTTACTCTGAAGAGAAGGAGTTATCGTGTAGTTCGGTCACTTCAGCTTCTTCTTGGTCGACAAAAGTCTCTTAGATTCCTCCACAAACTTTACTTCTGATAAACTTAATCAAACCGTCTCTGGAACTTATACCTGAGCCTTCAACGACCAACACCGACGTGTACAACTTTCCTCTCAATTCTGATAATAATTTACATTTCAAATGTTCAAACATTACATTTTTTTATTGAAACAACTTAAGCATTTTACTTTTTTTTGTAATTATTAAATAAAGAATGTGAATAGATTCAAAAATACAGTTGTTATTTTAAACAGATTTTGAAAGGTCTATAAGATGTTTTTTTAACACCGTTTTTTTATACTAATACCAATAATTCCAATGTTTTTTTCTTAATTCAATATCTTTTAATTCATAGCCTTTTGGATCTACTGGATCCAACTTTCAGCCAATCACGGCGTCACGTTCATTTCACTATTTGTAAAATATATTTGGAATTACTAGAATAACAATATCAAACTCTCTGTTAAAATAATTAAAACCTTTAAAAATGTAAATTTGGAAATTATTAATTAAATTATTCAAAAGAAAACATAAATCTATAAAATAAAAAACAATTATATATGTAACGTTGAACATGTTAAATTCAATTATTCAACATCATTCTCATAGCACTGATTCCATTCACCCGCCCGCACCCTCTTCTTCGCCTCCCTCGATCCACTACAATCCCTGCACCTCCTCGTTGTAAATTAATCTTTAGGTTCCGAAACTGAGCCTCACCCTAATGTTGACGTCGGCCCCGTTGCACACCAGCAGCTCCAGGCACAGCGCCCCCTGGCGGGAGGCGGCGGTGAAGTGCAGGGGAGCGAAGCCCTTCTCGTTGAGCTGGTTGACGTTGGCGCCACATTCGATGAGCTCGTTCACCACCACGTCCTGCCCGTTGTAGCACGCCACGTGCAGCGGAGTGTTGCCGTACGCGTTGGGCTCGTTGATCTGAGTGGAAACAGCAGAACATGTGCAGCAGAATCTCCACTAATCTCATTATAACACCAACGTGGGTGAAACTCACATCCACCCCCAAATCCAGGAGGTATTTGACGATACTGATCATTCCACTGGAGGCAGCTGCATGCAGAGGTGTGTAGGACTTCTTATCTTTGCAGGCAACCTCAGCTCCGTGAGACACCAGGAGCTTCACCACCTCGATGTGCCCTGGAAATATAAGTGTTACGTGAAGCAAGACGACGTTTATCAAGATGGTCACAAACACAAAGTAGATCCTGAACCTGAAGACAACTTCAGTCACAAATGTGCGTCTTGGTTTCATCAGAGCAGAATAAGACGTATTTAAAGAGACAAGAAGATGCTGTCGTCGTGTTTAACTCCTACATGATGAGCCCAGAATGTTTTATGCTTCTCTTTATTAACCATTAAATGTAAAATATACATCTAACATTTACATCCTACAGCTTAAGGAAAGCGCAGTTCAAGACTTTGATGACTTTATATTGAAGACCATCGCGAAAATCAACCAAAATTGATTAATTAATTTAAAAATATATATATATATCCCTTGAACAAAAGTTTCTTTATAAACCGCATTAAAGTAAAATACGATTCTGTCGTTCTGCTATTGTAGTCGAGCGACAATCAATTATTATAAAAGAATAAAAAAAATGATAATAATGTTACGAGATATTTTGAGATTGAACTTAAAAACTTACTTAGCATTTTTAATACTTTTGACAATTTAATTTAAGACATTTATAAAACCAATTTAATGCAATTACATTCATGAATTTAACACCATTTAAGACCTCAAGGATCCACAGAACCCACTTTTTTTTAGACTTTAGACACACAATTGTAGCTTTTAAGTTCCGATGCTAATTCCCAAGTGTTTTTTTTCTTCAAGTAAAGACAATATGAAGATATCCGGGCTTTTATTTTGAAGTTCTGAATAACATTACTCCTGGTATGACATCACTCTTCTCCTTTACCAACCCCCTCACTTTGGTCTCATTAAATGTGGCCCTCGATACCCTTCCTTTGAAAGACATCAGGACATCTTTCACAAAGACAAATGTTGTTCAAGTGAATCCACAACATGTTCTCACCCATGTAAGCTGCCCAGTGAATCGCTCGTCTGTCTTTCTTGTCGAAGGCATTTATGTTTGCGCCCCTGGAAAGCAGAAGCCTCACCATCTGTAGAGCAAGAGGAGGTTTTGACACAACGTTAGGACAGGAGGACACACAAGACTCACAGTGTGCAGATGATATAAGAAACGTTCACACAGAAGACGATCAGCAGATAGAAAGCATTAAGTGGTAAAAATAACTAATGCACAAGGCAGCAGATGACTGAGGTTGGAGCGAACATACGTCCGGAAAACTGTGTCTCTCTTTGTGCTGTCGACGTGCACACAAGAGAGACAGTTTTTTTAAAGTACAAATAAGCACAAATCTGACTGCATGATTCTTAAAGTGTGTGTGCTCACTGGTCCAACTGATCATCTACGGTTGTTCCGTCAGAACTGAACTTGCATATTTTAAACTTCAAATACCGTATTTTCCGGACTATAAGTGGCAGTTTTTTTCATAGTTTGTCCGGGGGTGCGACTTATACTCTGGAGTGACTTATGTGTGAAATTATTACCACATTATTACCAGTATATCATTTCACATGTTATTTTCACACTAAACCACCAGAGGGCGCTCTAGGCCTGTGTTGATCATTTCCACGTAGAAGAGGAAGCATCTTCTACCTCCGGAGTTAGTTAGTTGTTTAAAAGTGACACGAGGATGAAGAGTTATTTGGAGTTACACGGATGGTTTGGTAAACTTGTTAGTTATTGATGCTATAGTTCTCTGAATAACTCTTCATATGTTATGTTAACATACCAGGTTCTCACTTCATGTAACGTAGCGTACAATTATTCTGTTGTTGCCTCTAGTTTTATTTTAAATTGTCTTTCAAGATCACATGTCTGTTCTTGGTGTTGGATTTTATCAAATCAATTTCCCCCAAAAATGCGACTTATACTCCAGTGCGACTTATATATGTTTTTCCTTCTTTCTTATGCATTTTATGTCTGGAGCGACTTGTACTCCGGAGACACTTATAGTCCGGAAAATACGGTATGGTTGGACTTGAGTTTATAAGTTGAAAATGAATGAATGAATGCCAATAAATGTGTTCACCTCCAGGTGTCCGCTGAAGGCTGCGTGGTGCAGCGCCGTACGACCCGCCCGGTCCGACACGTTGACGTTGCTGAGCAGCGGCACCAGCGCCTCGGCGCAGCGGACCGCCTTGTTGGCGGCGGCGATGTGCAGCGGCGTCTGCCAGTTCTTGTCTCGAGCGTTGACATCCGAGGAGTGTTTCAGCAACACGTGGACGGCGTCCTGACGGGCACACGAAGAGGGTGAGATCGTTTTACTGGAGGTTTATCGTCGACGGTTCTGAAGGGGACCCCGTGTACCTCGCTGCATGAGGCGACTGCTCGGTGCAGGGGAGTCAGCCACTTGTTGTCTTTGGCATTTACTCTTGCACCTGAAACACAAGATGGAACACATTAGCTTAAGAACTTAGAACACGACAGATGAAGTTTTAGGCAACTTTAAGGAATTGGTTCCCAACCTTTTTTTTTTTTAACTGTGAAAGGGTTTTATGTTGACATTTTTATCACGAACAGACCCTCAGATAGAAGCAGTAAAGATTTAATATAATGACTCACGAACATTAACTGCATTAAAAAATACATCTTATTGTAATGTTGGATCAGCAAAAGCTCTAGAGAGGTTTTTTCAGCAACAAGATCACATGAAATTTACTCAGTGTTTTACTTGTTTTCACTAGTTTACAGACTTGTTTTTACGAACTTGACCTAAACAAGCATCTTTAAGAGTCACACGGCAACGTTACTTCAGGGAAAACACATATACATTATACTGTATATATATATATATATACACAAATAAAACACCTTTAACACAATTTTAATCAACGGAATCGAAATGATATAGAATCAAAGATCCATTTCTGTGCGGCCTCGCAGACCCGGGGGTCGGGGACCAGAGTTCAAAGTTCATCCAGGGGTGGCAGAATTACAGGAAGAACACGACAAGTTTGGTTTGAGGAGAAAATAAAAATGGTGCAAATAAGGAAAAAAACATGACATTTAGTAGCAGGAGGTGAAACATGGTGAACACTGGAAGGATAAACAAGTGTTCGAATCAATGTAATTTAACAACTCTCTTGTATTTGGTGTTTAATTGTAGCAATAATGAAAAAAAGGTTTGTTTCTTCTATGCGAGGTGTTCTTGAAAGCAGCATTGATGTTTTGAGCTGTTGACGTGTGGAGCGAAAATAAGACTCACTGCCACTTAAAGTAGTGAAAATGAGGAGAAGAGAGGAGATGGTGTTGCGCGCCAACAACATACAAACCTGAAAGAATGAGGAGCTCGATAATTTCGGCGTCTCCGAGATAGGCGGCGGCGTGAAGCGGCGTTCTCTTCTCATTGTCCTGCAAAGACACAACTCTGGTGAATAATAGACCAAAGTTGAGTTGAATCGCGTCCTCTTGGGCTGCAGTGTTGTGACACGAAACACACTCGAGTGTGTCAGAGGCGCATGATGATGATGAAGATGATGAAGATGATGGCATTGAGGAAGTCAACACTCACAGACTGCCTGACATCAGTCGGCAGAAAGGTCAGTCGAACACAGATTGTGCTGTTGTGGTTCTCCAGAGAGTCGCGAGAACAAACCAGACTTATTTGGAAACAAGCCCCCACATTAACTAGTAATGATGTGGAATGCAATAAAACAAGCAGAGCCAGAACCGCCGAGTTCTGGCGACTGCGGATCCAAGACTTGTTTACTGGCTCTTCCGAAGATCGAGGCGGATTTAGTTTCATTTGAACATAAATGAATCAGTTTGTTCATTTACTCTTTCGGCGTTGATTATTTACTCTTGAATGTGAGGAAACAGATGTTTACCTGTGCGTTCACATCCTCTTTCTTGAATATGAGCGAGCGCACTTCGTCTGGATCCACGTTGAAAATAGCTTTCAGCAGAGGAGGCTGAAAAGGAAACAACAGTGAGTCAGATCAGCGGAACCTGTTCGCGGACGGACGCCTGTACAGACGTGTATAATTACAGTGATGCCTCAGTGATAACACAATGTAACGGAGGCAGACTTTAGAAAACAAAGCCAACTCTAACCTCTGGGATTTAGCGAGCTCTAAAGCACACTGAACTCATTTGTTCCATGTATTAACTTAAGCCACCGGTTAGAAAAAAAAAAAAAGAGGCAGAAATGTTCTTGTTTGCTGGTGACAAGATGTTGTTTTTCCCTTCGCCGATTAAAGATAAAACCATAATTCTACAGACAAGTGGACCTTCACAGCTTCCTCAGGAGGTTGAATAGTTGACCCTGCTTTCCTAATCGCACGGTCACATGCATAATTTAGTCATGAGAAAGCAGAAATTAGTGGTCGAAAGTCCATCCATTATTTAAATGCTAAAACATTAGTCAGGACTTTGGTCGAGACTTTTTAACTGTGAGTGACCTTGAAGCCACGAGAAGACTGTAATTATCTTGGTATTGTTGCTGATGAGGAATCCTAGAGTGTTTGATGGAGCAGTCACTGGGTTTTTCTTCTTCAGTTTTCCACTGTGGATCATCAAAACCATCACTTCCTCCCCAACTCTCTCCATAACCTTTCACTCGAGGACGAATCTTTCGAGTTTATCGTTAAAGTACGATCGTCTCAAACACACGCGTCCAAGTTCGCCTGCCAACTCAAACAACATCCACATTTGTAACTGACATTTCCAGCTTCGCTTCGTGTACAAACTCAAAAAACCCTCACTTGTTACTTATTACTTCCTTGTTACAAATCCCCCATCGACTTATTTTCTCTTCCTGTATCGTTCTATTATCCATATCTAATTATTCTAACCCCGGATTATCAAAGAAATATTTGTCAGCTATTTTGTAAACATGTTGTCATGCAGGAAACACATTTTATGTTGCCAGATTTTTTTTCTTCACGATTCTATTCAGACGTCCGTCCAATTGTTTCCTCCAAAAATGTAGACGTTGTTTTGACTTGTTATCAGAGAACAGTTCCAGTTGTGGGTCTTATTTAAACACCATACTTGTGTAAAAGGTTCACAGCCATTACATTGTGTTACAGCAAACTCTACGTTGTTACAAAAATAAATAGGCCGTTGTTCACTCTCATTGTTTTTAAAAAAGGTCGACTGCAAACACAAAAGTCAACACACAATAAATACATGTAACTCTTTGTAAACATTGTTTGGACAGAAAAGCTTGTAAATAATAAGAGGTACTTGGCTATGAATACAAGTCTGGTTAAGTATCTGTTGATAAAAGGTTGATCTGGACACTTAATCCTGGCAGTTCTAGAATTTATGATTAGGAAAATAAAATCCAGCACGGATTATTGCGTAACTGGCTGCGACACAACTTAAGGAAGCAAAAGTTTCAGTAAACTTTTTAAATGAATGTGCAAACTTCAAATAGAACAGATAGAGAACAGTTTCAAAAACAACTTTGAGATCTTCAAACAGTTTAATGGATTCAAAGTGTGTGTACATTATGAATAAGATGATGGACATTAAACCTTAAAACAAATCTCCGGGTCAATACATCAGCTCGGCTAGAATACTGAGATCAACTCGACCGTGAAAGAGATATCGAGATACGAGAAGTACATCACACTCGTGGAAGACACGTCGATGAATAGCTGCTTGTTTTGGAATGTGTTTGTATAGAATGTTTCCAGTTGTGAAGTCCAGCACGACCCGGAGGAGCTGGTTTCCTCCTGTAGCTGCGCCTCCTCTCCACATACAAGCCAGCCTTGTTAATACCATCACCATGGAGACAGCTCTTTGGCAACTCCAGCAGCTCACACAAGATCATTCAAGCGCTCGCACACACACACACACATCGAATAGAAGACACACGCGTGTGTTTTTGTTCACCAGAATAGCAGGCAAGACATTCAACGATACCAGGGCTATTCTTGTTTTCACAAGTGTTTACCAGAGTTGGATGAGCAGTGTTGTTGTTATTATTAGGGACAACAGGAGGTTCTTCTAATAGAAGACCAACCTGGTTTGAACCCGAGCTTCACAACAGCAACCTGGAGGAGAATCACCTTTTAAGTGTTGAATCTATTGATGGGATGAATTTTAATATCATTGTAGAGATGCTTCACAGTCAGATTCATCTTCACACCGCAAACCAATGATTTATTGTCCATATGTCAATAAAGGTTCAATATCAGATGGATTACATTAGATTTAATCGCTGAAAATTACACACAAAACCCCTTTTCTCGTGGTGTTCTGTCATAACTAAGTTATTAGGTGCAAGTAAAAAAATATATAGGTTTTATGCTTTAAAAATATGACTTTTGGCGTAAAAGTGCAGCAGCGGCTCCGGCTAATTGCTGGAGGGAATGTAGCTTGAGAAACATGACCCACTGTGATGCGTCATAAAGTGCGAGACCCTCGAGAACATCGACGTGGACCTTCAAAGGCTGCACTGATCCACAGAGAAGACGCAGAAACCCACGGTGTCGAGGACACACTGGCTGCTCACAGTCCGTTAGCAACACGCAGGCACCGCGGCAGCATGCTAGCACAAGGAAGCCGACCTCACGCACCTGGTCTCGGATCTTGAGGACCACCATGATTCCGGGCTTCTGCTCGTTCTCATGCACGTCGACCACCGTCGGGGAATGTCCGCCTGTGAACGGGCGACTGGTCTCGCTGCCTCTGCTGCTCTGCTGGAGGCCTAGCGGGGACGCTAGCTTAGCAACCCTGCTAGCCCTCGGAACCTGATGGCACGAAAGTGAGCCAGCAGCGGAAACTCCATAACATTGCCGCCACCATGTTCCACGCTGCTACAAGCCGCGCTGTGATTGGTTGATTCTCGGTCCGCGTTCAGTAAGCGGACATGTGATTGGTTGTTGTGGAAGGAACTCGGCCTGAGTTACAGACGCATTTTTGTTTTAATATTTAATTGTTGTCATCACTCCTTATTTAGAGTTTATCTTGTTAAAATAGCGAACTTAGAGACGACAATGGAGCTATAGAGAAATCTCTATTCAACGTTATGTTGTTTTTATTCATCGTCAGGTTGACCTGGAAGATCTGACGATCCATTGAGTCGCTTCTTCTTCTGGTTCCTGAGTCTGATCTGAACCACCAGGTGTGTTCCTCACAGGTAACACCTTGAATGACAAACGCACTGACTGTGCTCAGAGTCAGTCAAGGATAAAGAGCCTCACAGATGAGATGACTCTACATATATCAGGGGTCACATTATAAACTCTGACAGGCCCAAATATTAACTATAACACACACTTATTTAAAATAATACATTTTAATTATCTCACGACATAAGCAAATAAAGGTAATTCGTCTGATTTATACACCTTGTTATGGTATGAATGCACTATTCATTTTCTTCAGTATTTACTTACATTATTTTGAGGACCAAGAAAAATAAATCACTATAAAGAAAAAAAGGACTTAAAAAGTCATACAAGAACCTCAAAATGATATTTAGGGTTTAACTTGTAATGAGTAATAAATATAAATTAAGAAAATGTCTACCTGACCTCACCTGGGCCACATAAATACGGTCAAAGGGCTCACTTTTTCCAGGTCTACTCTTAAGTTCTCATCCTAAAACTTGCATTTGTATTTTGTTATGATGGATTAAAGTGTATCAAGACAGATTAACATTGGTAGCTGTGACTGGTTGGTTTCTGAGGTGCGGCCCTTTAATCCCAGAAAATAAACTGTGGCTGGTCAAAGAGAGAGAATATTTATCATAGTTTATATTCAATGCTGTAAATATATACTCGCAGGACAATTGAAAGCAGTATTTTGTTACACATTTGTCGTGATCATTGTGATGATATTGATGATCATACAAACAACAGAACCTCTCCAAACTTCCGTCATCTCTTCAAATAGAAGGATTTCTGTCACCTTTCCTCGGATCCTGTGACATGTTTTGGTCAAACCATCACCTGGTTCTGATCCATTGACAAACCCTCCACCTGTCGCCTCAACAGCTGCTGAGTGTTTGTCGACGAGGAAGTGACCTTTCATTGTTTTTCAACAGACTCTCACTCGAAGAGTGAAAAAGCTAAATATATTTTAACCTGAAATCTAAGCTGTAGTTTGAAACTCCTCATGTTTTTGCTGACTGGTGGAACTGATGTGGTGCAAGGTTTCCCTCTAGTGGCTGAATACTGTAACGTGTCAGTTTAAAAAAGTGTTGATGTGTTATGAGCATTATTTGGTTCAATATAAATGAACCCAATACAATATTAAAAACCTGAACTATCCCTCTGGTGTTTTGAATAAACAAATGAAACAGTAATAATAAGTATTATTATTATACATTTTATTTGAAGGTATCTTTCTGGACTCTCTAGGTACATTTACATTTAAAACATCAAAACAATACAAAACAAATGACACTAATACTTTATGCCATCAGTATTAAATAAACCAAAATGCACGATATGTTAATAAACATGTTTTAGTGCATGTTTAATTTGCCTCCTGAGCTCTTAGAGATCTTTCGGCTGAAGAATGTTTATGAGGCAGCTCAGGTTTCAAGACCAGGCAGAGAAGCAAAGGCATCCACGTTGATGGTTTTGGTCGTAGGCTGGTCGCCTCAGCGGGGGGTAATCCCCCTGGATCAACAGTTAAACCCCTCCACCAAGGCCACAGTAACCCAGGAATACTTTGTGACTGGGAACGCGGTGCCGTAAAAGGTTTCCCAGCCATTAAAACAGGAGGACGCAATGTTGTAAACACATGGATGTGTGTCCACAAATAACAACGGCAGATGTCAACAACATTTCTGAGCCTATCGTCAGAGTTTGGACCTTATTTGAGTAGAAAAGAAAATATGACGAACATACCTATGTCGGTTTAAAGAGGTTTTTTTTAAAATAGTTTTCATAATGTCATATTTTGTGCCTTGTTTATTTGATGTTTTGAGTCTTTTCAACTTTAATTTTAATTATTTTTCCAACTGATCTTGTTTAACTTTATCTACAGTAAAGGAAACTCATAAAATGTATAGAACGGAAAGGCCCAAAAAAGTCTATTGTTTATGCTTATTATTCAACTTTTAGTTTCTCGCTGGCAGAGAACAAACAGCTGCATTTCTCACTCCTCACCACTAGAGGCCAGTGCCCTCACACTTTTGCAAGAACTGGTGACTTGTCAGAGAGCAGTTGTGTTGTGTTTGTCCACTAATGCAACTAAAGCTGAAGTTCATTGACCTTAATCATTGGCCCAGTTCTTTTGTTATTTAAAGGTTACTCTTATAAATAGCAAACAGTCTGATTCGCCAGCTAATGCTAATCTGACCTGGTGTTCTTTCTGCTTCTACACCCTGTTGATCTGAGATACTACACATTTACAGACTTAACTCATGTTTATTTTGCACTGGAAATTGACCAATTTTACATTCCAACAAATACCTTTACACTTACAAAATATTTCCAAGAGGTTTCGACTACATTCTCAAAAAGTTACCCTTAGTATTTTATTCATTAGTTTTGATATTTGAGTCGGGCATGAAGAAAGTCAGACTTATATTAAATATTAAATTCATTTTTTTCAACAGCGTCTCATTCATGAGGCTTCGAGGCTTTGAATATTCATGTTGTTGCGCAGTTAGGGTTCATTTCAACAACCGGGAAAATCTATTTTATATACAAATACTTATTAAAGTCTGAGTTTAAAAGCAATATAAAGACATGCATGAAACATGAAACCAATAATGGAAATTATATTATTTCTAATGACTTCTTATAATGTCTACATTTATTGTTTTAACAATGGCAATATATCATGATACTCTTTTACACAATATGCGATTGCGCTGTTTTGATTTTGATTTTATTTTAAATAATGAATTTTCTTTAAAAAAATATTTTGGTTTGCAATCATATATCATATTTTATTTGTTATCTTTTTTTTTGGTTGCGATCAAACTTCCGGCCACTAGATGGAAGCAGCAATAACATCCTCAGAAGCTAAAGGAACAACATAATCCTGGATGACTGAGGACAAGAGGATACAGTGAGTCCAGCAGCTTTTAAAGCTGATTTTTGAACTAATTTTGGTTTGAAAACAAATGAAAGTAGTTACAACTTCGTCAAGAGTCATGTGGTCTGAAAATACTACAACACCAGAGTCAAGTACTGGACAATACTACACATAAATACTTGTTACTACACTATCACAACACCAGAGTCAAGTACTGGACAATACTACACATAAATACTTGTTACTACACTATCACAACACCAGAGTCAAGTACTGGACAATACTACACATAAATACTTGTTACTACACTATCACAACACCAGAGTCAAGTACTGGACAATACTACACATAAATACTTGTTACTACACTATCACAACACCAGAGTCAAGTACTGGACAATACTACACATAAATACTTGTTACTACACTATCACAACACCAGAGTCAAGTACTGGACAATACTACACATAAATACTTGTTACTACACTATCACAACACCAGAGTCAAGTACTGGACAATACTACACATATATACTTGTTACTACACTATCACAACACCAGAGTCAAGTACTGGACAATACTACACATATATACTTGTTACTACACTATCACAACACCAGAGTCAAGTACTGGACAATACTACACATAAATACTTGTTACTACACTATCACAACACCAGAGTCAAGTACTGGACAATACTACACATATATACTTGTTACTACACTATCACAACACCAGAGTCAAGTACTGGACAATACTACACATATATACTTGTTACTACACTATCACAACACCAGAGTCAAGTACTGGACAATACTACACATATATACTTGTTACTACACTATCACAACACCAGAGTCAAGTACTGGACAATACTACACATATATACTTGTTACTACACTTTCACAACACCAGAGTCAAGTACTGGACAATACTTCAATTATATATACTTGTTACTACACTATCACAACACCAGAGTCAAGTACTGGACAATACTAAACATATATACTTGTTACTACACTATCACAACACCAGAGTCAAGTACTGGACAATACTACACATATATACTTGTTACTACACTATCACAACACCAGAGTCTAGTACTGGACAATACTACACATATATACTTTTTACTACACTATCACAACACCAGAGTCTAGTACTGGACAATACTACACATATATACTTTTTACTACACTATCACAACACCAGAGTCAAGTACTGGACAATACTACACATATGTACTTGTTACTACACTATCACAACACCAGAGTCAAGTACTGGACAATACTACACATATATACTTGTTACTACACTATCACAACACCAGAGTCAAGTAGTGGACAATACTACACATATATACTTGTTACTACACTATCACAACACCAGAGTCAAGTACTGGACAATACTACAATTATATATACTTGTTACTACACTATCACAACACCAGAGTCAAGTACTGGACAATACTACACATATATACTTGTTACTACACTTTCACAAAACCAGAGTCAAGTACTGGACAATACTACACATATATACTTGTTACTACACTATCACAACACCAGAGTCAAGTACTGGACAATACTACACATATATACTTGTTACTACACTATCACAACACCAGAGTCAAGTACTGGACAATACTACACATATATACTTGTTACTACACTATCACAACACCAGAGTCAAGTACTGGACAATACTACACATATATACTTTTTACTACACTTTCACAACACCAGAGTCAAGTACTGGACAATACTACAATTATATATACTTGTTACTACACTTTCACAAAACCAGAGTCAAGTGCTGGACAATACTACACATATATACTTGTTACTACACTTTCACAACACCAGAGTCAAGTACTGGACAATACTACAATTATATATACTTGTTACTACACTTTCACAAAACCAGAGTCAAGTACTGGACAATACTACACATATATACTTGTTACTACACTATCACAACACCAGAGTCAAGTACTGGACAATACTACACATATATACTTGTTACTACACTATCACAACACCAGAGTCAAGTACTGGACAATACTACACATATATACTTGTTACTACATTATCTTAAAACCAGAGTCAAGTACTGGACAATACTACACATATATACTTGTTACTCAATACTAACTAGAAGTTACAGTTTGTACATATTATGTGACAAGAGGTTGTTTTTTCAAAGATAGAAGAAAATCTTCCTCTCAGGGAAGAAAAGTGTCTTTTAAATGAATCTTGATGTGAAGATATGTTGGAAACATGTGACTCGTCGTTGGCACTTGACGTCCACAGATGTCTGCATCGGTCAGATTGCTTGAGGGGGCAGGTACCATCTGAGCTGTGTGGCCGAGAGAAAGTCCTTCGAAACTTCACGGCCTGATAGTACCAGCGAACGTGTTGATGAGACAAAATGTCTCTTGGATGGAACTCGACACGTATCCGCTGATTATTCACTGATCTGTTGAACACGAGCCGCGTACAGTCAGAAAGTCAAGTCTCATCTCATCTCCATCTTTGATGTGTGTTTCATGTCTCGCTTCACAGAGCGTCAGCGAAGTCCTTCATCGCGCTCTCAAAGGAAGTGATGAAGTACGTGTTGTCGCTCGTGGTTGGTGTGACACTCGTGTTCAGAGCACGACGGCGAGACAAGTCGCGGCTTCCAATCAAAGACGATCACGTTTGACGCGTTTTGTTCCCGGATCACAAAGACGCCGCGATCAACTTCCTCTTTTGTTCCTTCTCTGATCCAGAAAAAGGAAGTCGTCGTTGACCCGCGAGTTGTGCGTTTGTGCGTGTCTTCCTACAGGTGTGTGAGTCGACGTGTCATTCTCAGCTCGTGGCAGATCGTGTGGGTGGTTTGTGTGAATGTTATGTGTCTTTATTTATGTTTGCCACGGATTTGAATCATCGAATGTGTAATATTTACCTGGCATTCATATAAATGACACTTTAATTGATTCACTGTCTTAACTTGTGAGCGATTGCGAGATGTTCCCCAGCTGGAGTGAAACTGTTGCATTCGAATATTGTGGAAAAGAATATCACGATATATTGCCATTTTTAAAACAATAAATATAGACATTATAAGAAGGAATAAGTAATAATTCTAGCTATAATCTATAACAGGGGTGGGCAGTTAAAATGATTCAAGGGCCACATTTAATTATGTGAATGTTGTAAAAATAAAGACGAGAAAATCCCTTAAAAAAGGACATGCGTCATTAGGTCGTGACATTTTTTAAGCTAAATAAGCTGCAATTTTATTATTGTATATATGAGTTTTTTCAAAACATTTCTTCAATTTATTTGACAAAAGTACATTAATAATAAATACAAAATACACTTTTTAATGCATTAGAACAACAGACAAAGGGTAACTTTTTGAGAATGTAGTCGAAAACCTCTTGGAAGTATTTGTGTAAAGGTATTTGTTGGAATGTAAAATTGGTCAATTTCCAGTGAAAAATGTATTAAGTCTGTAGATGTGTAGTATCTCACATGTATGAAGTATTTAGTACAATTGTATCAATTCATGCGTCGTCCATCGTCACAGAAACAACACTTGAAAATAGATGGAACTTTATGGATCGAAATTGTTTACCTGGATCCTCTTAAGAAAGAAGCCGAGTATAAAACGCTCACATATTCACAGCTTTGATCAAATGTGTCGAACTCATGTTCGGAGGATAAATCCAGGCCCTCAAGTCATATTATGACTTTAAACAGCTATTTAATGCTAGTTTAATAATGATATAATGAACGTGTTTGGAGCCTTTTTTTAAAAGATCTATTTAAGCGTAAATTAGTCTAAAAAATATGCATTTTTTATTAAAATTCTAAATCCTTTCTTTTGATATTGAAATGTTCTATTAAGTCTCTTAACCCTTGACTTGTCTCTGGTTCACCTTGACCTTGAGGTAACACGTGGGTTTCTTGTTCATGCTGTGTTTCCTAACTTGACGGTCCCTAACCAGACAGTATTTAACGTGAGCCCTAAGTTCACCTGCCCGTCTAGAGTACCTGTAACACCTTTTTTTATAGTAAACCTGTTTGCTTTACCGTATGCTAACGAGCTAAGTTGTTAGCGTCATTTATAAAGTGTTATGTGTGCGTCTTCACCGTATGCTAACAAGCTAAGTTGTTAGCGTCATTTATAAAGTGTTATGTGTGCGTCTTCACCGTATGCTAACAAGCTAAGTTGTTAGCGTCATTTATAAAGTGTTATGTGTCCGTCTTCACCGTATGCTAACAAGCTAAATTGTTAGCGTCATTTATAAAGTGTTATGTGTGCATCTTCACCGTATGCTAACAAGCTAAGTTGTTAGCGTCATTTATAAAGTGTTATGTGTGCGTCTTCACCGTATGCTAACAAGCTAAGTTGTTAGCGTCATTTATAAAGTGTTATGTGTGCGTCTTCACCGTATGCTAACAAGCTAAGTTGTTAGCGTCATTTATAAAGTGTTATGTGTCCGTCTTCACCGTATGCTAACAAGCTAAATTGTTAGCGTCATTTATAAAGTGTTATGTGTGCATCTTCACCGTATGCTAACAAGCTAAGTTGTTAGCGTCATTTATAAAGTGTTATGTGTGCGTCTTCACCGTATGCTAACGAGCTAAATTGTTAGCGTCATTTATAAAGTGTTATGTGTGCGTCTTCACCGTATGCTAACGAGCTAAGTTGTTAGCGTCATTTATAAAGTGTTATGTGTGCGTCTTCACCGTATGCTAACGAGCTAAGTTGTTAGCGTCATTTATAAAGTGTTATGTGTGCGTGTACAAGGATTTATTATTGATTTGGTGATATCGCGACGCGCCGGCGGCTCCTCTCTGATGTCGCTCAGTTTGGCGGGAAAACCGATGCAAGTCCCGCGAGACTGAGCGTTAGAAGAGATATTTTTCTACCATCATGTCGACACCGAAGCGATGAAATAAACGAAAAGGGAAATATCATCGTTTTCCTTCTCTAAACCCGCGGACCTTCACTAAAGTACTCACTCCTGAGAGCGGCTACATTTTTAGGTGAAAGAAAACATTTCGCACTTATATCAATATCGCAATTCAAGATGCGATATCGAATATCGCATTTATTTCCAATATCGTGCAGCCCTAGTATAAGTATAGAAAGGTATTTCATATCCTGGTACACTTCAAGTCAGATGTTCAGTCTTCAGGATGGTTCTGGACATGTTGCTGACACCCCTACAAGTGTTTCTTCTCCACTGAAGTCCAGCTTCTATTATTGGCTCCTGTTTTCTGTTCCATAACAAGATGAATCCCAAATGTGGCGAAGCGTTTCCCAGCAACAGCGTGCGCTCGGCTGCTCGCTTCTCATTTTCTTTGTATATTTATAATGTTTAATAGTAAGTGAGTGTGTGGCGGGCGGCCAGAACCCAGCAGAACCCTGAGAGCGTGTTCGGAGGCAGATCTGCCACCAGGACTATATTTGGCTTCTGTGCCTTTTATTTTGTCAAAAGTTCTCAGTCTTGACATTTCACTCTCGGTCAGTGAGTCTGGGAACGAGGAGGCAGTTGTTGTTCTTGATGCCCAGAGGACGATGTTTGCTCTCTTTTCTCATTCAGCGACACAAGATGTATCTCCGTCTGGTTTCATCTTGTTTCCAACGACGTGCAGCTTCGATTCATCCGTTGACATCATGTCTAGATTGTTACCAAACACCAGTTCATTCATAAATATTTACACTACAAACATGTATTGGCTCTGATAGAATGAACAAGAACATCTTGGAACAAAGAACGTGACCTGCTGGGTGTGTTGGCACCACCTGACCTTTGACCTCTTGGCCTTAACCCCTGATGGTCAAACCTAATGATAGTTTGAACTTTCGCTCGCATATGTTTGTCTGGAAACTATTTTGAGTCGGAATGTCATGAGAGAAACGATTTACTAAATACATTTACTTATTTGATTTAAAGATTTTTAATAATAAAGCAATTTTCAACTATAATCAAACAATTTTCAACTATAATCAAACAATTTTCAATGAGAATCAAACAATTTTCAACTAAAATCAAACAATTTTCAATGAGAATCAAACAATTTTCAACTATAATCAAACAATTTTCAACTATAATCAAACAATTTTCAACTATAATCAAACAATTTTCAACTATAATCAAACAATTTTCAACTAGAATCAAACAATTTTCAACTAAAATCAAACAATTTTCAACTAAAATCAACAATTTTCAACTATAATCAACAATTTTCAACTATAATCAAACAATTTTCAACTATAATCAAACAATTTTCAATGAGAATCAAACAATTTTCAACTAAAATCAAACAATTTTCAATGAGAATCAAACAATTTTCAACTATAATCAAACAATTTTCAACTATAATCAAACAATTTTCAACTATAATCAAACAATTTTCAACTAGAATCAAACAATTTTCAACTAAAATCAAACAATTTTCAACTAAAATCAACAATTTTCAACTATAATCAACAATTTTCAACTATAATCAAACAATTTTCAACTATAATCAAACAATTTTCAACTATAATCAACAATTGTCAACTATAATCAAACAATTTTCAACTAGAATCAAACAATTTTCAACTATAATCAAACAATTTTCAACTATAATCAAACAATTTTCAACTATAATCAAACAATTTTCAACTAGAATCAAACAATTTTCAACTATAATCAAACAATTTTCAACTATAATCAACAATTTTCAACTATAATCAAACAATTTTCAACTATAATCAAACAATTTTCAACTATAATCAAACAATTTTCAACTGTAATCAAACAATTTTCAACTATAATCAAACAATTTTCAACTATAATCAAACAATTTTCAACTATAATCAACAATTTTCAACTATAATCAAACAATTTTCAACTATAATCAAACAATTTTCAACTATAATCAAACAATTTTCAACTGTAATCAAACAATTTTCAACTATAATCAAACAATTTTCAACTATAATCAAACAATTTTCAACTATAATCAAACAATTTTCAACTATAATCAACAATTGTCAACTATAATCAAACAATTTTCAACTAGAATCAAACAATTTTCAACTAGAATCAAACAATTTTCAACTATAATCAAACAATTTTCAACTATAATCAAACAATTTTCAACTATAATCAAACAATTTTCAACTATAATCAAACAATTTTCAACTATAATCAAACAATTTTCAACTATAATCAACAATTTTCAACTATAATCAAACAATTTTCAACTATAATCAAACAATTTTCAACTATAATCAAACAATTTTCAACTATGATCAAATAATTACTCGCAGACAGATGTGGTCAATGACCTCCTTGGCAGATGTGATAATCACCAGGATCGTGAGTCGTTGCTCTGGATCAACAAACCTACGAACCTCGACTTGAACAGGAGCCTCTTGATGACAGAACCAGGTGACTCTGACTTCAATGGCCCCTCACTGGCCCTTCATCAGCTCTTCAGTGGCCCCGACAACAATCTTCTAACTGACGACCTCAAACCCGGCGTGAAACGTGCAGAACAAACTGATCCAGGATCGACGTCCAGACGCCGTCTAAGAGCTCGTCCACTGCTGACATTCTCTTCTCCTGATAAGTGTGACATGTTGACCATCCATCTGTTCCTCAACGGAGCTTTCACTCGTGAACTGAGTGACATCATCATTCTTTAAATTCTTACTGTCAGCTCCAGACAAACTGCAGGAGGGAAAGAAAAAATCCGGAATAACTAAGTATAACTAACTGTTCATGCTAATATTAAAAAGATTTGTTTGGAAACTTGATTATTATTTCATAATTACTATTTTATTGTTTATTTATTTGATCAATATCAGTGTTTACTTTAAGATCAACTGTAGTAAATGTTCTTCAAGACGCAGTAACTTCTCATCATGACCGTGTTTTACACTTTATTACTTTATAAAGTTGCTCTGAAATCTGGACAAACGAGAGGTTACGAGAGTCCATTATGACGTAATACTGGCTTCACTCCTCCTCCAGCTGTAATCTCACCACGCTTTGTTTATACAACCAGTCTATTGGAGGTCGAGGTCTTTGGATCCATATCATATATATATAATCATGATATATATATATATCAGGAAATGTACAAACATGTAAAACGACTTATATAAATGACAGACGATATATATATATAAGGTAAAACATCTCTCTCTCTATATATATATATATATATATATATATATGATATGGATCCCAAGAGCCTCGACCTCCAATGGACTGGTTGTATAAACAAAGCGGGGTGTGATTACAGCTGGAGGAGTGAAGCCAGTATTACATCATAATGGACTCTCGTAACCTCTCGTTTGTCCAGATTTCAGAGCAACTTTATAAAGTAATAAGTGTAAATCATGGTCATGATATATATATATATATATATATATATATATATATATATATAGTGACACACCTCAATGCTCGACCAATCACAGCATAGGGGGTGTGGTTATGGTCAACAAGATTTAATCTCCAGAAAAACAAAGTGTTTTCAGTGGGCGGAGCTTAAAATAATTTGGTAAAGAGAAATTTAAGCTTTGAATTATTATAATTTTTTAAATTATGAATTACACCTTCAAATTTAAATAATTAGAAAATAAATTAAATATTTTTTAATTTTTAGTCTTTTAAATTTGATATAAAAACTCTAATAGTGTCAACAGTGGAATGAAAAAAATTAATATTTTCAATTTTCAATGCAACCTTCGTGGTCATGGGGGCAGCAGTTGAAGCAAAAAGGCCCAGAATCCTCTCCCCCTAGACACCTCTACTAACTGGGAGGTACTTTCCTGGGTCTGCCCCGAGGTCTCCTCCCAGTAATGCTTGAACACGTCCTGAAGGGATTTAAAAAAAATTTCCTTTGGTTCTCTGATCTATGTCGTACAGAACTGTTGATTTCTAAACGCCGCTGGATCACAAGGTTTTGAAGAACACCTAGGCCTCAAGAGATGGGTTCGAGGCTCTATTATCAGGTTTTCTTTCGACTTAAATGTGGGCGTCGACCTCAGCACCGGGGTTTTCCCCGGCGCTGGTTTCCTTTGATTCGTAATGAGTACTCGAGAAAAATGCTTTGCAGATTTTCATGTGAAGCTGCACTTTCTGGTTAAGAAAACATCCAGAGTTTTACTGCGAGGAAGTGATTCAAGCGTCGTTCAGGGTCAGACCTCTGAGACCCTCCTGCCGAAGACCTGCCGACAGACGTGGAAGTGGAACAATGAGCATCGGATCCAACTTCCTGCGTCTCACGAGTCGAGTCCTCGAGGTGTTTCTGGATCGTCATTGTGTTTTTTCTCATCCGTTTTTCCAGGAAAGCGCGAGTTTGTCGTGGAGGCCGGAGGGCGAGCGTGACATCATAACGTTTCATAATCCAACAGTTTGTTCGACACCTCGGCGGCTTTCATGGCGGCGGCGGGTCGATGGTTTCCAGCAGCGATGGACGCGCTGATCAATGAAAACACTGCCCTCTGTTTCCACTGCGCTCTTCAGCTGCGCGTCTATTTTTAGAGAGCCTATGGCAGCAGGCGCTCCAGGCACAGCATCAGGGACCCATTCAAAGTTAGCGAGTAAAGTGACCTCAAGGTCGGCGCACAATGACTCCGAGCGTTGACATCGCTGGGAAATTCTCTTTTCTTCTAACGGGTCAGTGTGACTGAAAACACAGAAGGAGAATGAAAATATTATTTTTATCCTCATTGAACATCTGTTTTAATCTCAAAATACTTTTTATCCAGTGTTGGTTTGCACTGCTGGTACACAAGGTACTTTTTTATATAAACTAGAGCTGAATGATATTGGAAATTAGTGCGATATTGGTGTTTTGAAGTGCGATATCGATATTAATGCCATATTTTTTTCTTTGACCTAAAAATGTAGCCGCTCTCAGGAGTGAGTACTGTAGTGAAGGTCCTGGGTTTATAGAAAGAAAACGATGATATTTCCTTTTCGTTTATTTCATCGCTTCGGTGTCGACATGATGGTATAAAAATATCTCTTCTAACGCTCAGTCTCGCGGGACTTGCATCGGTTTCGCGCAAAACTGAGCGACATCAGAGAGGAGCCGCCGGCGCGTCGCGATATCACCAAATCAATAATAAATCCTTGTACACGCACACATAACACTTTATAAATGACGCTAACAACTTAGCTTGTTAGCATACGGTGAAGACGCACACATAACACTTTATAAATGACGCTTACAACTTAGCTCGTTAGCATACGGTGAAGACGCACACATAACACTTTATAAATGACGCTTACAACTTAGCTCGTTAGCATACGGTGAAGACGCACACATAACACTTTATAAATGACGCTAACAACTTAGCTTGTTAGCATACGGTGAAGACGCACACATAACACTTTATAAATGACGCTAACAACTTAGCTCGTTAGCATACGGTGAAGACGGACACATAACACTTTATAAATGACGCTAACAACTTAGCTTGTTAGCATACGGTGAAGACGCACACATAACACTTTATAAATGACGCTAACAACTTAGCTCGTTAGCATATGGTGAAGACGGACACATAACACTTTATAAATGACGCTAAAAACTTAGCTTGTTAGCATACGGTGAAGACGGACACATAACACTTTATAAATGACGCTAACAACTTAGCTCGTTAGCATACGGTGAAGACGCACACATAACACTTTATAAATGACGCTAACAACTTAGCTCGTTAGCATACGGTGAAGACGGACACATAACACTTTATAAATGACGCTAACAACTTAGCTCGTTAGCATACGGTGAAGACGGACACATAACACTTTATAAATGACGCTAACAACTTAGCTTGTTAGCATACGGTGAAGACGCACACATAACACTTTATAAATGACGCTAACAACTTAGCTCGTTAGCATACGGTGAAGACGGACAGGTTTGTTTGGAAGTTCACGATCTTCTAAGAAAACAACTGAGACGAGATGAAAAGTTCTTACAATATGTTGCTTTAACAAAGGAGGTTGAAAGAGACGAGTGACTGGATCACTAGTGTTTGACTAGATCATAAGTTAGTATTACTTCACTGGATCACTAATGTTTGACTAGATCACAAGTTAGTATTTCTTCACTGGATCACTAGTGTTTGACTAGATCATAAGTTAGTATTACTTCACTGGATCACTAGTGTTTGACTAGATCATAAGTTAGTATTACTTCACTGGATCACTAGTGTTTGACTAGATCATAAGTTAGTATTACTTCACTGGATCACTAGTGTTTGACTAGATCATAAGTTAGTATTACTTCACTGGATCACTAGTGTTTGACTAGATCATAAGTTAGTATTACTTCACTGGATCACTAATGTTTGACTAGATCATAAGTTAGTATTACTTCACTGGATCACTAGTGTTTGACTAGATCATAAGTTAGTATTACTTCACTGGATCACTAGTGTTTGACTAGATCATAAGTTAGTATTACTTCACTGGATCACTAGTGTTTGACTAGATCATAAGTTAGTATTACTTCACTGGATCACTAGTATTTGACTAGTTCATAAGTTAGTATTACTTCACTGGATCACTAGTGTTTGACTAGATCACAAGTTAGTATTACTTCACTGGATCACTAGTGTTTGACTAGATCATAAGTTAGTATTACTTCACTGGATCACTAGTGTTTGACTAGATCATAAGTTAGTATTACTTCACTGGATCACTAGTGTTTGACTAGATCATAAGTTAGTATTACTTCACTGGATCACTAGTGTTTGACTAGATCATAAGTTAGTATTACTTCACTGGATCACTAGTGTTTGACTAGATCGTAAGTTAGCATTACTTCACTGGATCACTAGTGTTTGACTAGATCATAAGTTAGTATTACTTCACTGGATCACTAGTGTTTGACTAGATCGTAAGTTAGCATTACTTCACTGGATCACTAGTGTTTGACTAGATCATAAGTTAGTATTACTTCACTGGATCACTAGTGTTTGACTAGATCATAAGTTAGTATTACTTCACTGGATCACTAGTGTTTGACTAGATCGTAAGTTAGCATTACTTCACTGGATCACTAGTGTTTGACTAGATCATAAGTTAGTATAACTTCACTGGATCACTAGTGTTTGACTAGATCATAAGTTAGTATTACTTCACTGGATCACTAGTGTTTGACTAGATCATAAGTTAGTATTACTTCCGTGGATATACGGAGCCAAGACGCGTCGCCATAGCAACCGAGCCTAACAAGCTGCGCCGCACAGTTCACAGACGGACAGAGATGTAAACAACAACGAGACATAGAAGTACAAATTGACAACTTTACAGAACGTGAAACTGATTGATCGAAGTGCACATTTAAGAAATGTTTGATTTATACAATAAAAAATGACAAAATACCACATGTTTCCATATGCATATCACACGTGCCAATATTTTTTCAAAATATAGTGTAGCCTTAATATACACCAAACAATAAAAATACATAAGTCAGTTGCAAAACACAGCAATAATGAGACAAAAAAACAGCAGCAAAAGATGAAATAAAATAAATATATGTATGTATGTTTAAATTAATAACAATAAAAATATAGATAAAAAATAATTGCTCAAGTATCAATGTCATATCCAGGTCACTTTTATTTTAATTTACGGATTGAAGGTTTACCTAATAAATAAATAATAATAATATTAAATAAACTAAGAAAAGTTTACATCCCTGGATTTTAAAATGATTTGTGGTGGAGACACAGGAACGTTTCGTCATTTAAATAAAATTCAAATCAAAGCTTCCACGTCGACAGAACAACTTGATAAACGAGCATCAAATGAAGGCTCATGAACGCATCACCGTGAGTTTGAATCCCTCGAGTCGATCTCACCTTCGTTGAAGTGCAGTGAGCGACGAGCCTCTCGGTCGCAGCTCCTGTGCATGTCATTAACCCGAGTGTCTTCATCCACGTCGCTATAGCAACAGAGAAGCAACAAGTACGAGCTGCTCTCAGACCTGCTGCGACGCTTCATGATCAGCAAGAACTGATCTGCTCGTTATTTTACTTCTGACATAAGAATCTCGTGTTTGAAACACTTGAGTTAGTTTTAAACAAGATGGTGGCAGCGATGGTTCAGTCTGTTGTTGCACTTTCATCTTCTTTTTATTCATGATGGATGGATCGATGATGGACGGATGGATGGATGGATGGATGGATGGATGGATGGATGGATGGATGGATGGATGGATGGATGGATGGATGGATGGATGGATGGATGGATGGATGGATGGATGGATGGATGGATGGATGGATGGATGGATGGATCGATGGATGGATGGATTGATGGATCGATGGATGGATGAATGGATGGATGGATGGATGGATGGATGGATGGATGGATGGATGGATGGAGGGAGGGAGGGATGGATGGATGGATGATGGATGGATGGATGGATGGATGGATGGATGATGGATGATGGATGGATGGATGGATGGATGGATGATGGATGATGGATGGATGGATGGATGGATGGATGGATGGATGGATGGATGGATGGATGGATGGATGGATGGATGGATGGATGGATGGATGGATGGATGGATGGATGGATAGATGATGGACGAAGGATGGATTGATGGATGGATGGAGGGAGGGAGGGAGGGAGGGAGGGATGGATGGATGGATGGATGGATGGATGGATGGATGGATGGATGGATGGATGGATGGATGGATGGATAGATGATGGACGAAGGATGGATTGATGGATCGATGGATGGATGAATGGATGGATGGATGGATGGATGGATGGATGGATGGATGGATGGATGGATGGATAGATGATGGACGAAGGATGGATTGATGGATCGATGGATGGATGAATGGATGGATGGATGGATGGATGGATGGATGGATGGATGGATGGATGGATGGAGGGAGGGATGGATGGATGGATGATGGATGGATGGATGGATGGATGGATGATGGATGATGGATGGATGGATGGATGGATGGATGGATGGATGGATGATGGATGATGGATGGATGGATGGATGGATGGATGGATGGATGGATGGATGGATGGATGGATGGATGGATGGATGGATGGATGGATGGATGGATGGATGGATGGATGGATGCATGATAGATTAGCAACAAAAAAACAAACAGATTTTGATGTTAGATCAACTTTGATATTTGAACTCTGGAGAATCGGGAAATAGTTTCTTCAGCAACATTGACACTAGATTCATAAAACAAGAACAAAGTGCAATAAAAAGAAAGTGCAGGATAAAATATAAAGAACATAAATCAAAGGAAAGGATACAAAGATTAACATAGAATCGTCTTTTCACTCCTGCCTCCAAACTCAGAATTAAACAATCTAATAACCCGAGGAATGAATGAGTCCCTAAGTCTATTAGTGTTGCATCATGGGAGCAGCATTCGTGCTGCAACTGCTTCTCTGTTCACTGATGACACTAATAACAATAAATCAAAAATACATTTTCTAAATTCAATACTTTTTAAATTCATAGCCTTTTAAATTCAATATAAAAATGTTGATTATAATAGTGTCACTAGAGTTACTTTAATTGAAATTTCAGCCAATCACGCGACGCTGAGACGATCATGTGACGACAAGTGTCTCCGTCTGTTGAAACTTTTATACAAACATTTATATATTGACTTTAAAAGACTACAAATTAAAGTATTTTGGTTTTGAAGAGTCAGTTCTTGGACTTAGAATATTAAACTATGTGTAAAAATCATTTTGAAAATACTAAATTAAATAAATAAATAAATTCAACCCTTTGACATATAAATAATTGAATGAAATTGTTCAGTAAAATAAATCTTTTAAACTACAAAAGAATTCAAAGTGTCAACATTTGAGAAGTTAAATCAACATATTCTTCCATAAGTCTTTGAAATCCTCTGATGTTATCTGATCCAATCTGTTAAGTGCATTCTGGGATATCTCCAGCAGGAAATACCGGAGGACGCCAGACACCGTAACCCAATAAAGGCGAGCTCACCCCAGTCGTTAGTCAGGAAACACGCCGGCGTGATACGTCCAGATGTACGGCTGATTAGATCTGAACCTCAGGTCAACCGCTTCAGCGCCCCCTAGGCTTTCACCAGGCAAGAGCAGCAGCTGAAACTGAGTTAAAATCCTCATTCATTTTCTATCGCTTTATCCATTGTGGGGGTCGAGACTGGAGTCTATCCCAGTTTCACAGGGCGAGAGGCAGGGGACACCCTGGACAGGATGCCAGTCTGTCTCAGGACACACAAAGACAGACAACCATTCACACACACACTCATACCTAAGGACAATTTCCCCAAGTTCTCAATCAACCTCTGTATGTTTCTGGACTGTGGGAGGAAACCGGAGTGTCCGGAGTAAACCCACACAACTACGAGGAGAACAAACTAACTACACACAGAAATGTCACAAGTTGGCTCGGCCTGGAAGCGAACCAGCAACCTTGCAATATAATTTAGTAAAATACCTTTTTTTATTGTTTTTGTTGGTGTTTGATGATGTATTTGTTTAGTTTTAAAGTCAACGTTAACTTTTGCAAAGAATACTCTCAACAATAGTTGACATTTGTTGTTGTGTAGTAGTTAAATAGAAACACATCAAACTAAGAAGAGAAAAAACTTGTTTTTACTCAAGTACAAACGCTCAAGGGTTACTTCTCAGAGAGATTCATAGTACTTTAGTACTGTCATCTCTGAAGGGCATTTAGACTATGAATGTTTTTTCTTTGCTTGTATTATCTTCGTCCTCCTCTCTCTTGTGATACTAACTTCAACTTGTAATACTTGTTTCTCTTCACAATATTTGTTCTCTGTGTGATGAAGAGCTCGAGGCCAGAAAGATAAACCTGGACCACATGGAGGACCTGCGTCCAGCAGACACTGATGGTTGTGTTCGCTCAGGGTCTGAGCTGATGTGAGTCACTGAAGCAGGGACTCGGCTTCCCTCGGGGTCCCGGTCGCCCTCACATCACACCAGAGACAAGACGCTTACGTCAGCTGCTGTCGGGGCTCCGGGGCCCCTGGAGGGTCCGGCGTCCCCTCGGACTCACAGGTGTGCGTCACCGTGTTGTCCTGGCAGAGGCAGGAAGATTTGTTGATACTCGAAGATGACAACCAGTAAAATGATACAGTATATGTTCAGACAATACTAGGATGTGTATTCTTAAGAATCTGTTACAATACAGGGTCGATACGATATATAGTGATAGAGAAGAAACAAGTATATATGTGTAGTATTGTCGAGTACTTGACTCTGGTGTTGTGATAGTGTAGTAACAAGTATATATGTGTAGTATTGTCGAGTACTTGACTCTGGTGTTGTGATAGTGTAGTAACAAGTATATATGTGTAGTATTGTCGAGTACTTGACTCTGGTGTTGTGATAGTGTAGTAACAAGTATATATGTGTAGTATTGTCCAGTACTTGACTCTGGTGTTGTGATAGTGTAGTAACAAGTATATATGTGTAGTATTGTCCAGTACTTGACTCTGGTGTTGTGATAGTGTAGTAACAAGTATATATGTGTAGTATTGTCCAGTACTTGACTCTGGTGTTGTGATAGTGTAGTAACAAGTATATATGTGTAGTATTGTCGAGTACTTGACTCTGGTGTTGTGATAGTGTAGTAACAAGTATATATGTGTAGTATTGTCGAGTACTTGACTCTGGTGTTGTGATAGTGTAGTAACAAGTATATATGTGTAGTATTGTCCAGTACTTGACTCTGGTGTTGTGATAGTGTAGTAACAAGTATATATGTGTAGTATTGTCCAGTACTTGACTCTGGTGTTGTGATAGTGTAGTAACAAGTATATATGTGTAGTATTGTCCAGTACTTGACTCTGGTGTTGTGATAGTGTAGTAACAAGTATATATGTGTAGTATTGTCGAGTACTTGACTCTGGTGTTGTGATAGTGTAGTAACAAGTATATATGTGTAGTATTGTCGAGTACTTGACTCTGGTGTTGTGATAGTGTAGTAACAAGTATATATGTGTAGTATTGTCGAGTACTTGACTCTGGTGTTGTGATAGTGTAGTAACAAGTATATATGTGTAGTATTGTCCAGTACTTGACTCTGGTGTTGTGATAGTGTAGTAACAAGTATATATGTGTAGTATTGTCCAGTACTTGACTCTGGTGTTGTGATAGTGTAGTAACAAGTATATATGTGCAGTATTGTCCAGTACTTGACTCTGGTGTTGTGATAGTGTAGTAACAAGTATATATGTGTAGTATTGTCCAGTACTTGACTCTGGTGTTGTGATAGTGTAGAAACAAGTATATATGTGTAGTATTGTCCAGTACTTGACTCTGGTGTTGTGATAGTGTAGTAACAAGTATATATGTGTAGTATTGTCGAGTTCCTGGACTCTGGTGTTGTGATAGTGTAGTAACAAGTATATATGTGTAGTATTGTCCAGTACTTGACTCTGGTGTTGTGATAGTGTAGTAACAAGTATATATGTGTAGTATTGTCGAGTACTTGACTCTGGTGTTGTGATAGTGTAGTAACAAGTATATATGTGTAGTATTGTCGAGTACTTGACTCTGGTGTTGTGATAGTGTAGTAACAAGTATATATGTGTAGTATAGTCCAGTACTTGACTCTGGTGTTGTGATAGTGTAGTAACAAGTATATATGTGTAGTATTGTCCAGTACTTGACTCTGGTGTTGTGATAGTGTAGTAACAAGTATACATGTGTAGTATTGTCGAGTACTTGACTCTGGTGTTGTGATAGTGTAGTAACAAGCAATATGTGTAGTATTTACGAGTACTTGACTCTGGTGTTGTGATAGCGTAGTAACACGTATATATGTGTAGTATTGTCCAGTACTTGACTCTGGTGTTGTGATAGTGTAGTAACAAGTATATATGTGGAGTATTGTGGAGTAAATGACTCTGGTCTTGTAATAGTCTGGTAACAAGTATATATGTGTAGTATTGTCCAGTACTTGACTCTGTTATTTTGAAAGTGTAGTAACAAGGTCACTGTATCCTCTCGTCCTCAGTCATCGCGGGAATTCAATGTTCCATTGGCGACGGAGGACATTAAGAATGCTGCCATCTAGAGGCTGAAGTTTATTTCCCATTTAAATATAAACATGGCATGGTTATTTTACTTTTATTTGCAAAGAAAAAAAGCAATTATTTTATTTTATACTCACTTTATTAAAATATAAACCATAGAAGAGAACAACGATACACATTTAAAAAAAAGGAAAGGAAATGGATACAGAGCTGTTGAATATGGATGCATTATCGTGAATTCATGTATTTTGAAGTATTTCTCTCACTCCTACTACTCAGTCATGCTAGTGGTTGGAGGATCTTAACTGTGACACCATTCATTTCAAAGAAAGTCTTTTCATGTGCGGGTCAGCGCGACACAGCAGGACAACACTCTTTGTGTGAGTCCAGAGGACGAAGGTGTGCGTTCGCTGTGGCTCTTGTGTAACAGTGAGTCCCTCAGAGACGCCTTTGAACTTCACACGACAACAACACACGTCTGACTCATACCTTCCCACACACGGATCATCTGCTATTAGGAGGCAACACAATATTTTGCAGCCAAATCACATCAGCGACACCAGCAGTGTCGTCCACGCTGGCTTCCTGGTGTGAGTCCCTGCTGGGTTCCATCATCGCTCGGCACCGGCTGCTGGTTCAGTGATGCAGACCTGCAGCCCTGAAGAATATGATCTGTGTTTGTGGTTCTTCTCATCAGGGGTCGACAGCGAGTCGTCCTCCTCCATCTTCACTTTCACTCCTGCTGTCAGTCGTCTTCAGCGACGGTTTCTCTTTCTCTCACTTGTAATGATTGACACGAAGATACTTGTGCTGTTAATGGATGTTTATTGTCAACAATATGATGATAGGATATGTATACTAGGTCAATGCTACGATATATAGAGATATATAGTGATAGTGTAGTAACAAGTATATATGTGTAGTATTGTCCAGTACTTGACTCTGGTGTTGTGATAGTGTAGTAACACATATATATGTGTAGTATTGTCCAGTACTTGACTCTGGTGTTGTGATAGTGTAGTAACAAGTATATATGTGTAGTATTGTCCAGTACTTGACTCTGGTGTTGTGATAGTGTAGTAACAAGTATATATGTGTAGTATTGTCCAGTACTTGACTCTGGTGTTGTGATAGTGTAGTAACAAGTATATATGTGTAGTATTGTCCAGTACTTGACTCTGGTGTTGTGATAGTGTAGTAACACATATATATGTGTAGTATTGTCCAGTACTTGACTCTGGTGTTGTGATAGTGTAGTAACAAGTATATATGTGTAGTATTGTCCAGTACTTGACTCTGGTGTTGTGATAGTGTAGTAACAAGTATATATGTGTAGTATTGTCCAGTACTTGACTCTGGTGTTGTGATAGTGTAGTAACAAGTATATATGTGTAGTATTGTCCAGTACTTGACTCTGGTGTTGTGATAGTGTAGTAACAAGTATATATGTGTAGTATTGACCAGTACTTGACTCTGGTGTTGTAATAGTGTAGTAACAAGTATATATGTGTAGTATTGTCCAGTACTTGACTCTGGTGTTGTTATAGTGTAGTAACAAGTATATATGTGTAGTATTGTCCAGTAATTGACTCTGGTGTTGTGATAGTGTAGTAACAAGTATATATATGTAGTATTGTCCAGTACTTGACTCTGGTGTTGTGATAGTGTAGTAACACATATATATGTGTAGTATTGTCCAGTACTTGACCCTGGTGTTGTGATAGTGTAGTAACACATATATATGTGTAGTATTGTCCAGTACTTGACTCTGGTGTTGTGATAGTGTAGTAACAAGTATATATGTGTAGTATTGTTCAGTACTTGACTCTGATGTTGTGATAGTGTAGTAACAAGGATATATGTGTAGTATTGTCCAGTACTTGACTCTGGTGTTGTGATAGTGTAGTAACAGGAATATATGTGTAGTATTGTCCAGTACTTGACTCTGGTGTTGTGATAGTGTGGAAACAAGTATATATTTGTAGTATTGTCCAGTACTTGACTCTGGTGTTGTGATAGTGTAGTAACAAGTATATATTTGTAGTATTGTCCAGTACTTGACTCTGGTGTTGTGATAGTGTAGTAACAAGTATATATTTGTAATATTGTTCAGTACTTGACTCTGGTGTTGTGATAGTGTAGTAACAAGGATATATGTGTAGTATTGTTCAGTACTTGACTCTGGTGTTGTGATAGTGTAGTAACAAGGATATATGTGTAGTATTGTTCAGTACTTGACTCTGGTGTTGTGATAGTGTAGTAACAAGTATATATTTGTAATATTGTTCAGTACTTGACTCTGGTGTTGTGATAGTGTAGTAACAAGTATATATTTGTAGTATTGTCCAGTACTTGACTCTGGTGTTGTGATAGTTTAGTAACAAGTATATATGTGTAGTATTGTCCAGTACTTGACTCTGGTGTTGTGATAGTGTAGTAACAAGTATATATGTGTAGTATTGTCCAGTACTTGACTCTGGTGTTGTGATAGTGTAGTAACAAGTATATATGTGTAGTATTGTCCAGTACTTGACTCTGGTGTTGTGATAGTGTAGTAACAAGTATATATGTGTAGTATTGTCCAGTACTTGACTCTGGTGTTGTGATAGTGTAGTAACAAGTATATATGTGTAGTATTGTCCAGTACTTGACTCTGGTGTTGTAGTATTTACAGACCACATACAGACTCTTGACAAAGTCGTAACTACTTTCATTTGTTTTCAAACCAAAATATGTCCAAACATCAGCTTTAAAAGCTGCTGGAGTCACTGTATCCTCTCGTCCTCAGTCATCATTCTTCCTCTGGCTGCGGAGGACATAATGACTGCTGCCATAAGTGTAATTGCAAAAAAAAATAAACAAATGCTGTAAATATTTGCATGTAAATTGTAGAGAAATATATATATATATTTTAAATAAAATCGATCCAGTGCTTTTGAGTATTGATACAGTGTCGTTAAAACAATTGTAATTAATATTTTCTAACAATTGGTTCATTGATGATCAGTTTCAGGATAAAAGTTTGGACCAAAAGAAAATACATGTTAAAAAAATGTGTCTTTTAATCAGAAGTAAAAAGACAATCACAGTCTCTTACCTGACACATGGTGTCTAACTAAATCTCTTTGAGATCATTGTATAAACAAAGCGGGGCGTGATTACAGCTGGAGAAGGAGTGAAGCCGTTTTTACATCATAATGGACTCTCGTAACCTCTCGTTCGTCCAGATTTTACTGCAGTTCTTGTTTTCAGAATCCAAATCGGAAATGGTTTAGTCGCAGTAATGTTTTGTGTTGTGTACACATTATGAAATAGTGTGAATTAAATACATGTTTAAAATCATATTAGGTATGTTACTGGTACAAAAAAGTTGGTATATAAAACTTTAATCATTAAATTAAATTAAAAATAAATAAAACATGATTGAAGATTATGATAGAAACATCAAAATGCAATAAAATCCGGATAAAAAAAGACAATATAAATGTAGTAACAAATGAAAAGTACAGTTTTTAAATGTAAAACAAATAAAACATGACAGAAAAGAACAAAATAATGTGTTTAACTATCGTATGTTGTTGACAAACATGATTTTCTGGGTGTAAAAGTGTGTATAACCCCCTCCTCAGAAAGTTCCTTCTATTTTCAGACGACGTTAGTTACACTTGACTGATCTGTCTCATCTTTATTATTCCACAGTGCACACACACACACACACACCCCCACACACACACACACACACACACACACACACCGTTTGATTGGCGGGAGGCGACAGACAGTCAGGACTCGACCTCGCAGCAGAGCCGAGTGTCTCTGACGTTCACACTTAAATACTTTAATAGGACTAAAGTAGACAAAGGCCAGCGCTGACGCAGTTTGCTGCTATAAACGTCCACGTCGCAGGTTTACTCGGCGCTGCCGCTCCATCTATTTTCAATCCCTCATCAGCCACAGGAAGCTAGTTTTAAATCAAAGAGTGTAGGTTAATCTCTGCTGAGGTTTACTTGGAAGTAGGTTGAGGGAGATAAAGGGAGAAGACGATTGTTCTACTAACCTTTTAAAAGCATTTGCTACAAGATGAAACTTCCTTCTTAGTCTGTGCTTCACTCGGTTTATGTCGTCGTTTGAAGCCATAGTTCTTTATTGGCAGTTTTACATTAATTAATTCACATTTAAAAAAGTACTTTTAAGACTTTTATTCATGAGAAAATGATATTTTTTAAACATAATTCTCATGTACAGAAGGTTTAAGTGAAAGATGTGTTGTGAGTTTTGTTTTACCGAAACAAAGAGTTGAAAATAGAAAAAGAAACCGAAAGTGTGCGTCAACTAAGATGATCAAAATCATTGCATGACATAAATAATAATATTGTTATTTTCTAACGTATTTATATTTATATTTATACTTTTTATGTATATACATTCATTGCCAAGCAATGGAGTTTCGTAGCCAGTTTCACTGCTGTGTTTTCTGTGCAAGGACAATAAAAGAACATTTAATTTCAACATAAATGTTTACTATAGACCAGTGGTTGGCAATTCAATTTCCTCAGGGGCCACTTGTTATACAGTGTCTGTTCTGAGGGGCCATCGAGCAAAAATAACGGAGCAAAAAAATCTTAAATAAAGTAAAACAAAACTCAATGATAATTATATTTAGTTATATTGACTTATTTAATTAAAGGATCTGATGTAAAATAACTTTATTCCCCATTATATTTTATATTATTTTCATACATTATTGACATACTCACAAAAAACACACAGTAATCATATAGTCAGATACTACTAATGTATAGTAGTAATACATAGAAAAGCTTCTTAACAGACGCGTCATCACTGATGTTTGGCTCGAGTCTCGTACGTTCATCCGGTGAAAGACTGAGAAGGTTTGTATCTTCAGAGTTCGTATGGACTCGTAATAGAAGGGTTTCCAGTCGTCCTAATAGGATGAGATGAAGCTGCACTTCCTCCGTGTGTCATCTGTGTGGAGGTCACGCCTGGAGACGCTCTGACAGATGTGTGACAGACGGCGCTCTGGGTCGTCGGCCATCTTTACCTTGAACTTGGTTCATTCAACCCATCTTAACTTAACCTCCTGCTTAAGGACGAGAGTAGTTCTTGGTTCGTTTCCTCGAGCGTCGGAGAATCAACCCGTTGACTTGAGAGTCTGAGCTGCTGGAACAAAGACGTGAAAACTTTCTTTAATCTTTGTTTCTGCTCCCGTGGTTTGTCCTCATTTGATGCTTATGTTTGACGCTGTTAGGTCTGCAAACCTTATTTTGTAGTTCAAACCATGAACGTACACTTTGAATAACAGTCTCTGATGAAGAAAAGATTTATATTTATATATTATTAATATATAATATAGTTAATATAATATTAATCTAAGGGCATATCTAGAAAATAACGATAAAATGCACAAAGATAGTAAGTGATAGAGAAAAGGTTAAAACTTAAAGTGATTCTTTTATTTAACTGTATATATTTATATATATGTATTTTCTCAGGGAAAATGTTTTATAATTGTTAAGTATTAAAAAAACATATTGTGAATTGTATGGATCTAAGAGAATATCAATACACTTAAAAACTTCCCTTTTTTTTCCTGATACTTTATTGATATTCAAGGGGCACTGTATAATTTTTTTTATTTACAATTAACATGCAAATATTCATGGTGTTTGTTGATTTTTGTGTTGCATTAAACATCCGGGCCTCTAGATGGCAGCAGTTGTTACATCCTCTGCAGCTAAAGCAAGAATAAAAAGCTCGCAAGATGACTGAGGACGAGAGGATACAGTTCATTATAGCAGGTTTAAAGTTGCGTGTGACTATGCTATGACATTTATTTTCTCCTACAACGACATCCATTAAAGAAACTCAATACATAAATAAATTGTTCCTTAAGTATCGCAATATTTTGCAACATATCGTATCATTGACCCTGTATCGCCAGATTCTTGAAAATACAAGATAAGAAATACTAAATAAATGTATACAAAAGTCATTTTGATTATTACATAAAGACGTGAATGTAGCATAAATTATGAAACAATCATGTTTATGAACCTCAACCACATGTTACCCTGATGGACAGACGAGGCATTACAAGGAGGGGCTTTATTTTAATTTAAATGTATTTATTCTCTATTACCGACCTGAGCAAAGTGCGGCTCGGGGAAGTACATTGAAAAGAACATGCCATTTATCATGTTTTTATATTTTATTTTACATATGAATAATGGTAGCTTTTTTAACTTAAAGCTTTTTATATATATTACATTTACTTTTTAAGGTTTATTTTCCTTCTTTCCATTTGCTTGACGGCCCCTAACAACAGCCACAGTATGTATATGTGGCCCCTGAGGAAACGTTATTGACAAACCCCTGCTCTATTATATAGATTATTTTAATGTACTGCCACGTTTGTTATGTCGCAGGAGCAGGTTGATATTTGGTGGCACTTTCTTGTGATTCTCCTGAAAAGAAAAACCACCATTTCCATGTTTGACCATGACGTCGTTGATATTTATTTATTGTGTCTTCAAGTGAATCCATGCGAGTCGTAGTGTTTCCTCCTGGTCGGTGCTGCAGTCCATCGAGGGGTTAAATATTTGTCCAGCTGAGAAAACACAGTCAAACTCCGTCCCTGTGTGTCTGTAGTCAGCGGCTAAAAATAGCGGCGCTGGCTCCACGCCCCTGGCTGGGGGACAGGTCAAATTATGAAGGAAAATGAAACATTTAAAGGCACAGGCCTCCAGACTCTGCAGCCTCCGTGGTCGGACTCCACATCTGACCCGACTCCACCGCCTTATATCGACACAATCGTACACACTTAGAGATCAGAAACATGCTTTGATTCACATGTTTGAGAAGGTTCTGTCTCTAAACATGTCTCTTTTGTTCCATCCAACCCGCAGTGTTGTCGTCCGTGAGAGAAGCTCTTCACGCCGGCGTTTATGTAACCGTGATAACAGTTGGCTTTCTTGGCGAAGCTTCCGCGTCACTGTACTGCCCTGGATACACACTGAACCTCACACACACACACACACACACACACACACACACACACACACACACACACACACACACAACTAATACAGCGAGGTATCATGTTTATGAACCTCACCCACATGTTACCCTGATGGACAGACGAGGCATTACAAGGAGGGGCTTTATTTTAATTTAAATGTATTTATTCTCTATTACCGACCTGAGCAAAGTGCGGCTCGGGGAAGAACATTGAAAAGAACATGCCATTTATTATGTTTTTATATTTTATTTTACATATAAATAATGGTAGCTTTTTTTAACTGAGAGCCTTTTATATATATTTCACATTTTTTTCCGGGTTATTGTCCTTCTTTCTATTTGTTTGACGGCCCCTAACAACAGTCACAGTATGTATATGTGGCCCCTGAGGAAACGTTGTTGACAAACCCCTGCTCTATTATATAGATTATTTTAATGTACTGTCATGTTTGTTATGTCGCAGGAGCAACTTAAAGTCGCTATTATTTTTGTATTGAATTTAAAAGGTTACACATCTGAACATAAAGAATCTAAAACATTTATTCTTGATTTATTGCAATAAGGATATCAGAATCGATGCCTAAAATAACACTTGAATTCTTTAATTTGTCACACAATAATTATAAATAAATGTCAGTTTCAATGAGTTTCAACGTTTTTAATTCAATATTCTGACACAGATTTACTTCCATAGACATCGACCTCTTTTTTTTGTGAATCACAGCAGCAGAGTTTTCTCTACACATCAACGTGAAAATGGATTTTTCTCTCGCTCTTATGCACCTGCGAGGAGAAGAAAAGTGACACAAATAGAGTGTTTGAGAGAAAAGCGAGGGGTGAGGGTCTGCAGGGGGGGAGTCAGGAGACATGCCTCCTGGCAGGAGCTGCAGAAGACAGCTGTGTTTGGTGGTATTTTTAAACGCATCATCGCTGCTCCAATCCCTGCGCCTCGCCTGACCTATTTATAGCCAGGGCTGGCCATTGTTCTATTTCTGTCACCTGTGGGGCCACAGTTGTTGATTCACATGCAAATCCATCCTCGCAGTGTCGCCTCCGCCGCGCTCGAGAACACACCGCCGTGACGTTCCTCTGCCAGAGTGATCTTCTCCGTGGAAGGAGGAGTGAGAGCGTCGTGCGGGTCTCTCTGCCCTGACTGGCTGCTCTCTGTGACAGGAAGCGATGAGAACCGAGCTCTGACTGGAAGTAATGCTGCAGACGATCTACGAGGGCGAGTCAAGTTTCTCCACAACACAAGGGCGTGTTGGTGACCAGAAGACCAGCTCGCACAGTACCATGCACAACGTCAACAACTCAGGTGATTTTTTTCCTCCTCCTCCTTCTTCTTCTCCTTCTTCTCCTTCTTCTTCTTCTTCTTCTACTTCTCCCACTTTCCTCTGCGGGCTCCACGTATTTGCTCAGACCTTCTCTCTCACCTATAGTCCCTCGTTGAGAACTCCTCCACGATCCTCCTGAACCAAGGTATTTACTTCTTCTCTGCTGGATCTGCTGAACTCGTTTCTAGATGTTCTAACACACGAGGAGCAACCGAGCGGTTTCTCCTGCGGCTTCTGTTTTGTTTTTCCTTCCGCCGGGGATGGAACAAGAGTGTTGAGAGTGAGTGTGAGGAGCCGCAACTGAACGCATGGACTCCCGGAGAGTCACACCTTTTTTTAAAAAAAAAAAAGCTGGAGTTCTGGTTCTGCATGAAGGCGAGAAGTGTCTCGTGAGGCGCACAGGACGATGCGTGGATGTTTTTAAAAACACTAGGATTCTTAAATGAAGTGGATCCGGGTTCATGTGGGTCTGCAGATCCGCAGAGAGACCAGAATCAGGCTCTTTGCTTATTCTGTGGGTCAGCTATTCTTGGGTGAGTTATTTCGGGCTCATGGCATTAGCTAAGATTAGGCGTCTCTGCGTTATCTTCCATCTCCGTGCGCTCCGGAGGAAAAAACGCCTTTGGGTTACATTTGAAAACATGTCAACAGAGACTAGAGATTCGTGTCAAATGTTGGGGTTTCAAGACGAGATCTTCTCTAACGACCTCCCGCTGAGGTTCACCTCACTTCAGGAGGAACCTCTCAGGAAGAACCTCTCAGGAGGTGAAGAAGGTTCACCTTCTCCTGGTTCCTTTCATGCGTCTGTTCCTCCGCCAGAGAGAAGCAACAATTATGCCTTTTTTTTATTTTTATTCTCACATCAAAGACACTTTTCTCGTGAAGCTCAGCGTCTAAAAAAGGTGTTTTTAGTGATGGTTAGAAATGAGAAGAAATACTGTTCATTTTTAGACACTGTTGGATCTTCTAGAAGGTTGAAGGGTGTTCCTAATCCTGGAGCTTCTTAGTTTTTATTTATTTACTTGTAGCTATTTTTAACTGAACTATTACATTAACTTGCTCTTTAAATGAAGAAATCCTAATATATGTGACTTTTAAACATTAACAGTTGAAAATGAGTCAGAATTGATGTGTTTTACAAAAGAATATCTACACAGTGATTGTAGTTTATCACACTTGAGAGGCGGTTGTATCATTATTTAAGTCTAAAACATTGTTATTTACCATTATAATGCTAACACACATATGCATAGTTCACACCTGTAACTGTGTTGTTATCATGATTAACCACAACAATAATAACTGAATCATACAAAAGTAATAAAATACGACGTCATGGATACAAAATAAAGGTGGAACCATAAAGGAGAACTGACGCGAGGATGTGTTTCTTAATCGCTCTGACGGGAAAACGATGATGATATTATTTGAGGAAACGTGTTTTTTCTCCGGCAGTGATACCAGACGGAGGTTGTTGTGTTACCTGTGATGGAGTCGCTGTGTTACGACCAGAGCGTGTGATCGACATCAGTCGGTGTTTCTTCTCACACGAGGGTTCAGTTAGACACACAAAGATGCTTTATCGACACCGTAGAACGTCGTAAACCGTGACCCGAATCCTGGACCGACTGTATGTAACCCGCCAGCCGGGACCGAAGGGGACGAAGCCGGGTCTTAAAAATAAAGTGGCGTTTCCTGCTTTAGACGTACCAGCTGCTGAAAATAACAAGGCTCTTAATGAGAGATCCAGCAGCACATCGCCGTCCGCGGGACCGGCTTATTTTTACCCGCAAATATCTTCTGTATCTCTGCGTCTATTTATACCCGCGGACCCAGAATTTCTGCGGGAGCCATCTTTACTGGAACGTGTTCAGCATATAGTGAGTCTTTCTCACGGTCGGGTTGGATTCGTGTCAAGTTAACGACGCGACCTTTTTAAATAAAGCTTTAATTCAGGAGGTGAACTGTTCCATTTCCATGGGTTTGAGTCTTAAACAGGAAGTGAATAAGTCGTGTGTCACGTCCTAAGTGGATTCCTGGCGGCATTAACTCTCATTAAACCCACTTAGGACCAACAATGGTCACTTTTATCGGCCGGTCTTAAACCCTAATCTTCTCGTGTCCCAGGATTCTCAGCCTCTTTAGTCCACTGATGTAGACCAGCGACAACAATGCAACACTTCACATCGAAGCAGGTTCGAGGCTGGTCACGACGTCCGTGTCGCCCGGGCGGGTGTTGAACAAACACCCCTCAGAGCCGACGTTCATCCATCGCAGATGGAGAATATTTGGAGGAACAATAACCTCAAGTCGCTCCAGATTCTTCCTCGTCCCCGAAAGTGACTCGTTCGTGGCCCGGATTATCTCGGGGCCTCACGACTGTGACTCTTCTCGCACCTCGTCTATATTAAGACGCCGCCCAGAAGAGCGTCGGTATATATAGCGCCGGTTACTGGTGCTTCCTCATTATCTTCCCCGTAATGTTCTCGTTTCACAGTAAACTTCGTTCACTCACTTCCACTTTTCAAAAGCTGTTTTAATTCCGCCGCTTAAGTGTTAAGAAGTGGTTCGAGAGCGAGCGCCCGGAGTCGTCGGCCGCGAGGAAGTGAAACTACGAGATGCTATATTGATAGAAGCTGCTGAGCCTCCGCCCTGCAGGACCTCATTATATCCCTCAACATTGTCATTACGCTGCAGCAGCTCGCCGGACACTGCAGACCAGAATAGAAGCGGCACATGAGGCTATTGTGGTTTTCCTCAAGGGCCATTTCAGACAGCCTCGGTTATCAAAGGTGCCTACAGCTTTCACACTCCCACTCGCTCTCCTCCTCTTCCTCCTCTTCCTCCTCCTCCTCCTCCTCCTCCTCTTCTCTCGCCGCTCAACCTGAGATCTTGTGATGGAGGTCCGGTTTGATGTGTGCATCAAAATGGAGATGCGAGTCGAAGGGATGTTCCAGTGTTTGAGAAAATCTGTTTAAAGGTTATTTTTATCATGTTTTTTAATGGATTATAGAGTGAGAATGAAAGTGAGAGTGATAATGAAAGAATATCTATCTATCTATCTATCTATCTATCTATCTATCTATCTATCTATCTATCTATCTATCTATCTATCTATCTATCTATCTATCTATCTATCAAATGAAAGTAGTTACGACTTCATCAAGAGTCATGTGGTCTGTAAATACTACAACACCAGAGTCAAGTACTGGACAATACTACACATATATACTTGTTACTACACTATCAGAACACCAGAGTCAAGTACTGGACAATACTACACATATATACTTGTTACTACACTATCACAACACCAGAGTCAAGTACTGGACAATACTACACATATATACTTGTTACTACACTATCACAACACCAGAGTCAAGTACTGGACAATACTACACATATATACTTGGCACTACACTATCACAACACCAGAGTCAAGTACTGGACAATACTACACATATATACTTGGCACTACACTATCACAACACCAGAGTCAAGTACTGGACAATACTACACATATATACTTGTTACTACACTATCACAACACCAGAGTCAAGTACTGGACAATACTACACATATATACTTGTTACTACACTATCACAACACCAGAGTCAAGTACCGGACAATACTACACACATATACTTGTTACTATACTATCACAACACCAGAGTCAAGTACTGGACAATACTACACATATGTACTTGTTACTACACTATCACAACACCAGAGTCAAGTACTGGACAATACTACACATATATACTTGTTACTACACTATCACAACACCAGAGTCAAGTACTGGACAATACTACACATATATACTTGTTACTACACTATCACAACACCAGAGTCAAGTACTGGACAATACTACACATATATACTTGTTACTACACTATCACAACACCAGAGTCAAGTACGCGACAATACTACACATATATACTTGTTACTACACTATCACAACACCAGAGTCAAGTACTGGACAATACTACACATATATACTTGTTACTACACTATCACTGTATTGCGATAAGTATTTGTTACCGATACACACTTATATTTGTGGTACATTCATACTGAGGAAGGAACAGTTTCTTCCACAGGTGTGTGTTTCCCTGAGTCTCCTCTCGTTTGATGAACTGTTTTTAGATCAGAAGGATTGAAGCAGGAGTTTCCGCTCGTCTTTGAAAGACTTTAAAGC
>NC_141834.1:21707121-21724621 GCF_982586985.1 Callionymus lyra | reverse complement strand
ACTACACATTTATACTTGTTACTACACTATCACAACACCAGAGTCAAGTACTGGACACTACTACACATATATACTTGTTACTACACTATCACAACACCAGAGTCAAGTACTGGACAATACTTGTTACTACACTATCACAACACCAGAGTCAAGTACTGGACAATACTACACATATATACTTGTTACTACACTATCACAACACCAGAGTCAAGTACTGGACAATACTACACATATATACTTGTTACTACACTATCACAACACCAGAGTCAAGTACTGGACAATACTACACATATATACTTGTTACTACAGTATCACTATATATCGTTGACACTGTATCACGATAAGTATTTCTTATAATATAATAATAATAATAATAATAATAATAATAATAATAATAATAATAATAATAATAATAATAATGTATATATGATGTATTTGGTTCGTTTATTTAGTTCAATCGTGTTATATTGTGTAATATACAACACAAAATACATGTTGTGTATTACTATAAGTGCTTATATATGATATATCTTTATTAATATCTGAGTTTATATATTTGTCAATTCATATTTCAAAAAGAGGATTTTCACTTCTTTCTACTCAAACAGTTTCTACTGCAGTTTTTCTTTGGTTTTACTTATTTCTTGTAATTATTTGAGTTTTTTATGGATGCGTCTCGACGACGACGACGACGCTCTCGTGTTCCTTCCTGGCAATTGATTTTCATCTCTGTAAGATTCTATATTTAGATCTCCGGGATAAAAGGGAAGCCCTTTGGTTTTGATTCAGTGAGATGATGCAGACGAGAGCGAGACAAGACACACAATGTTTCGGGGAGTTTGGATCTGAAGGTCCAGGACTACGAGTCCCGGGAGACGGATGTGATCCGGGGTTTGTTTGGAGCCGCTTTTATAATCCAGGCTTCTGAGGTTCGCACGGCTTGTGTTTCTGCTTCCGGCCTCCGTCACGTCCTCACGTCTCTCTCTCTCGTCACAGTGGACATCAAGCAGGACACGCCGCCCACCGTGGATCCCCTCTCGCCGCTGGACCTGCGCACGGACCCGAGGATGCTGGGACCGGGATCCGACCCGGGCATGTGGGAGCGGCAGCTGCAGCAGGAGCTGCTGCTCATCCAGAAGCAGCAGCAGATCCAGAAGCAGCTTCTCATCACCGAGTTCCAGAAGCAGCACGAGAAGTTGACGCGTCAGCATCAGGCGCAGCTGCAGGAGCACCTGAAGGTCAGTGACCTGCTCACCTCAGTGACCTGCTCACCTCAGTGACCTGCTCACCTCAGTGACCTGCTCACCTCAGTGACCTGCTCACCTGAGTGACCTGCTCACCTGAGTGACCTGCTCACCTGAGTGACCTGCTCACCTGAGTGACCTGCTCACCTGAGTGACCTGCTCACCTCAGTGACCTGCTCACCTCAGTGACCTGCTCACCTCAGTGACCTGCTCACCTCAGTGACCTGTTCACCTCAGTGACCTGCTCACCTCAGTGACCTGCTCACCTGAGTGACCTGCTCACCTCAGTGACCTGCTCACCTCAGTGACCTGCTCACCTCAGTGACCTGCTCACCTCAGTGACCTGCTCACCTCAGTGACCTGCTCACCTGAGTGACCTGTTCACCTCAGTGACCTGTTCACCTGAGTGACCTGTTCACCTCAGTGACCTGCTCACCTGAGTGACCTGTTCACCTCAGTGACCTGCTCACCTGAGTGACCTGCTCACCTCAGTGACCTGCTCACCTCAGTGACCTGCTCACCTCAGTGACCTGCTCACCTCAGTGACCTGCTCACCTGAGTGACCTGCTCACCTCAGTGACCTGCTCACCTCAGTGACCTGCTCACCTCAGTGACCTGCTCACCTCAGTGACCTGCTCACCTCAGTGACCTGCTCACCTCAGTGACCTGCTCACCTCAGTGACCTGCTCACCTCAGTGACCTGCTCACCTCAGTGACCTGCTCACCTCAGTGACCTGCTCACCTGAGTGACCTGCTCACCTCAGTGACCTGCTCACCTCAGTGACCTGCTCACCTGAGTGACCTGCTCACCTGAGTGACCTGCTCACCTCAGTGACCTGCTCACCTCAGTGACCTGCTCACCTGAGTGACCTGCTCACCTCAGTGACCTGCTCACCTCAGTGACCTGCTCACCTCAGTGACCTGCTCACCTGAGTGACCTGCTCACCTGAGTGACCTGCTCACCTCAGTGACCTGCTCACCTCAGTGACCTGCTCACCTCAGTGACCTGCTCACCTGAGTGACCTGCTCACCTCAGTGACCTGCTCACCTCAGTGACCTGCTCACCTCAGTGACCTGCCGCTCCTGAGGCCTTCAAGGTCGTCTGGAAATTTTCTTTCTTAACTAAGTACAGAAAAACTTTTTTGTCCAATATTTAATTTATAAAAGGTAGTTTTTTAATAGTTATTCTAGGAAACATATCAGTGTCGTCAGAATATTGAGAAGTTTTTTAATTCAACCATTTACTATTTGAAAGTATTGAACTTTTATTAAAAAATTTAATTCAATCATTTGTATATTTAAATGAATAAATCATTAACTATTGTAATTCCAATCACTCAAATATAAATGTTCTAAAGTCAATATTTTCTAATTCATAGTCTTTTGAATTCAATATAAAATGTTGTTACTATAGAGTCTCCAGACTAAACCAACAGATCACTGATCAAACTCTCAGCCAATCATATGACGGTCAGACGATCATGTGATGGAAGTTTTAATAAAAATAAATAATTTAATTTAATCATTAAAAACATTTATTTAATGATTAAAAAACATTAATGACACTGATATACTTTTATATTCATTAGAAATTTTCTTTTCTTTTTTTATTACTTACAGAAAAAAATGAGAACGCCGAATAATAATTATATACCTTTATACGTTTATCATGTTCAACACACTATAAGAAGGTATAAATATTTTTTATACGTTTATCATGTTCAACACACTATAAGAAGGTATAAATATTTTTCTACACATAGAGTTTGATATTCTTATCAGAATATTTCAAAATAACTTTAACTAAACTCGTCATTTTTTTTAATTCCTTGCACTTTTATTCAATATTGTTTGGTCACAACATTATTTACACTGAAATTAAAAGATGAAGAATTAAAACATATTGAAGTTTAATGTATTATTGAATTATTTGAATTACAATATTATTATAATATATATATATATATATTACAATAATATAATCAAACTCTTTGTGTAAAATAAATAAGGTAAATTAAAAAATAATCATTATTACAATTTAGAAATAATTGAATTCAAATATTAAAAAAATAAAAAAAATCTTTAAAAAAAAATTCAATAGAAAAATGTATATATTAATGACTTTGTGTTTTCATCATAAAAAAGGTATAAAATAATGTATAAAAAAGAAAAGTAGGGAAGAAAATTCCAGATTAAATAAAGAAGTGGTGGAAATCTAGTAGTAGTAACCTAAGTATATATACAACTTTTATTTTTTATACATTATGTTATACCTTTTATCATAGTTTTTGTTTTAAACACAAAGTTATTAACATAAAAATCAAGTTGATTTCAGAAAAAACGTTCTTCATGACATCAACGTTCCTGAAAAGCTTTCAAAAGAGGCTGTTCTTCCTTCAGCTCCAGCAGGAGCTCCAGGCCATGAAGCAGCAGCAAGAGCTGGCGGAGAAGGAGCGTCGGCTGGAGCAGCAGCAGAGTCAGCAGGAGAAGGAGCAGGAGCTGCGTCGCATCTCCAGCCTCAGCCTGAGGAGCAAAGAGCGATCCAGAGAGAGTAAGAGCTCCTCAACGACTCACAAGACAAACCTCCACCTGTCAATCAACTCACAGCTCAGCACACACACTCACTTGACCTTGTTTTTATTTGTTTTATATCTAAAGCTTTATGACTTTATGTGAAAAATTCACAGTTTTGGACGACCTCAATATACAGAAGCCTTAACTTTTGCACAGCAAATAGTAATTGAATTAATATTTTAATTATTTTTTTGTAAACATTTTTAGGAGATAAATTGATCAAACTTATTAGGAAAATCTTAAATATCAATATTATCTTTAAGTCATAGTCATTTCAGTTTCATATTTTTATTATCTGCTTCTTTATTTAAGTTAAAATGTATTTAAATACATCAAATGAGTGGAATACAACGTTACAAGGATACTTTCTGACACTTTATAGTTTAATTATATATTTAAATATACATTTTCTGAATTGTACACATTTCTTTAAAGATTAATTTCATGGATAAAATACTAAAATCTGGTTGTACTACATTAATCTAGTAATAGTTGCATGAAAACATCAGGCTCTGCTCCACACACACACGGAGGCATCGTGAGGAAACGTCGATGCTGTAGATGTTTGTATCACATGTTTTACATCTAAATCCGAGCAGTGAAGTCAGAGATCAGCAGCACCAACCTGAGGTCTGCTGTCAGGAGAGCCGTGAAAATAGCCTCACATATAGTCTTTCATTTCTGTTTTTACCTTCAGCTAATAATAGACAGGATTTATGACTTTGTCAGGGCAGGTCATTTGAAACTGGGCCTCTCTGGGAACATCTCTACATGAAGTTCCTCTCGGGGCCACCAGAGGGCGGCCTCCCTACACACATCTAAGCTCTATCTCAATAGTTTCCAGCTCTGCAGGTTTAGTTCAGTCAACAATAAATACACCTGATGAACCAGAGTGAGTTGTGACGCCCTAGGGTGACCCCGATCTCTCTCTCTCCCGCTGCTGGCCTCACAGGTGCGGTGGCGAGCAACGAGGTGAAGCAGAAACTCCAAGAGTTTCTGTTGAGCAAGTCAGCGAAGGATCCTGTCGGCGTCACTCACTCGTTCATCCACCAGCAGAAGCTCTGGTACACGTGAGTCGCCCTCTTCCTACGGCCATTACATTACGACCGCTCAGGTGCATCATGGGAGGCTATTAGTGCGTTATTAGAGGTTATTGGTGCATCATGGGAGGTTATTAGTGCGTTATTTTAGATAATTAATGTATTATGGGAGGTTATGAATGTGTAATGAGAGGTTATTAGTCCATTATGGGAGGTTATTAGTGCATTATGGTAGGTTTTTGTGCATTATGTGAGGTTATTGGTGCAATATGGGAGGCTATTGGTGCATTATGGAAGGTTATTGGTGCATTATAGTAGGTTTTTGTGCATTATGGGAGGTTATTGGTGCAATATGGGAGGCTATTGGTGTATAATGAGATTTTATTGGTGCATCATGGGAGGTTATTGGTGCATAATGAGATTTTATTGGTGCATCATGGGACATGTAGTATAAACAGGCCTTAAATGATGATCATAACTGTCTTTGTTTCAATGTGTGCTGGTTAAGAAAGAGCTGAGCCAAAAGGCAAAGGCAGCTAGAGTAGTTTTGGTGGAACAGTCCAGACGTCTGAGCACTGCTGCTGCCCCCTCGACACGTGGATCTAAGTCATGCTTGTGTGTCCAGATCCTCCCACCACTCGTCTCTGGACCAAAGCTCTCCCCCTCTGGGAGGAACCTCCCCCACCCTGCACTACACACTGCCCTCCCCCCTGGAGGGCAAGGACGACTTCCCCCTGAGGAAGACAGGTGAGTGTGTCCACATGTCATGTGACCACACCTGTGCTACACCTGTGCTACACCTGTGAGGTTATTTGTTCATTATGGGAGGTTATTAGTGCAATATGGAAGGTTATTGGTGCATTATGGGAGGTTATAAGTGCATTATTGGAGGTTATTAGTCCATTATTGGAGGTTATTAGTCCATTATTGGAGGTTATTAGTGCATTATTGGAGGTTATTAGTCCATTATTGGAGGTTATTAGTCCATTATTGGAGGTTATTAGTGCATTATGGGAGGTTATTGATGCCATAAGGGAGGTTATTAGTGCATTATGGGAGGTTATTAGTGCATTATGGGAGGTTATTATTTCATTATGGGAGGTTATCAATGCCATAAGGGAGGTTATTAGTGCATTATGGGAGGTTATTAGTGCATTATGGGAGGTTATCGATGCCATAAGGGAGGTTATTAGTGCATTATGGGAGGTTATTAGTGCATTATGGGAGGTTATTAGTGCATTATGGGAGTTTATCGATGCCATAAGGGAGGTTATTAGTGCATTATGGGAGGTTATTAGTGCATTATGGGAGGTTATCGATGCCACAAGGGAGGTTATTAGTGCATTATGGGAGGTTATCGATGCCACAAGGGAGGTTATTAGTGCATTATGGGAGGTTATGAATGCATTACCTGCGACCACACCTGTGACCACACCTGTGACCACACCTGTGACCACACCTGTGACCACACCTGTGACTACACCTGTGACTACACCTGTGACTACACCTGTGACTACACCTGTGACTACACCTGTGCGCAAACATCTTCAATTCAACCTAAACCAAGAGTGTCTAATGTGGAGCTAAACGTTTCTGACCGGGTCTGGACTGAGCTGGTCCAGATAGAACACTCAGAACATGGTGAAGGTGGAACTAAAGTTCTGAAAGATGATCGAAAGGTTCTCAGCTCAGGGTTGTTGGTTCAAGTCCTGCAGAGTGAGGTCACCACATGACGAGAGGTTCTTCTGTCAGAGTGACAAAGGTCATGAGTTTGAAATAACTTTATTCCATCGACACAAACTTTCGATAACAAGTCTCTACGAGGTCACTTCCTGCCACATCTTCCTCCCCCACTTCCTGTCCGTCCTCATTAACGTCCTCTCAGAGCTCGACACACAAGTGTTGTCGTCCAGGTCGGTCACCGAGAGTCGTCAGGCAGGCGTCGAGACTGTGTGAGACGCTCGTGTGTCGAGTCTCACAACACACAAGGAAATAAAAGCGACAATGACACATGGTGACGTAGACACGTGGGTCTACTTCCTGTACAAAATAAAAGCATCAAATATTTCTGAGATTAAATCATTTCAGGATAATATGCAAATGTTACTTAAACTTTAGGAACCTGTTCGTGCACAGAGTTAAGATTTAAACACTAACGTTTTAATACCTTAACTTGTTAAAATAATATACAAAAATGTTGTTTTGATTTATAGAAAGATGAATAAAATAAAATACAATGGCTGTAAAAACAAAGTTAGTCTCTAGCATGAATATATCTGATGTGTCATTTTTTATTTGTTTTTCCACAAATATTTTTTTATTTTTAATGCAAAAATTATTTCTACGAGTTATTTTTATTTTATTTTTTTAAACGGCTATTCAACTCCTCTGAGCCCATAGAGAAGGAAAGAAATACAAGATAAACTTTGATTTATTGACATTTAAATGAAAGAAGTCGATTAAACAGTAGAAAACGTTTTTTAAGATTCATCCAGAAGATGCTGCTGATGCTTTTGGAAACCGACCTTGATTTGATTCATTTCTTGATATATTATCTATTAATTAAAAATATACATCATTTGAGAACAAACGTGTCAGATCAGGGATGTCAATCAAACAAAGGGCTTCACTGCTCGGTGGCGTTCCCGTGGCGACGGGTCAGGAGCGTCACTCGGTGACGAGAGTGACAGGAATAGAAGGAACAACAACTCCTCACTCTTTTCCTCCCTCGCTCACTCTTCCTCCCTCTCTCACTCTCTTTCTTCCTCGCTCACTCTCTTCCTCCCTCTCTCAATCTGTTCCTCCCTCGCTCACTCTTCCTCCCTCGCTCACTCTCTTCCTCCTTCTCTCACTCTCTTCCTCCCTCTCTCAATCTGTTCCTACCTCGCTCACTCTCTTCCTCCTCTCTTCCTCCCTCTCTCACTCTCTTTCTTCCTCGCTCACTCTCTTCCTCCCTCTCTCAATCTCTTCCTCCCTCTCTCAATCTCTTCCTACCTCGCTCACTCTCTTCCTCCTCTCTTCCTCCCTCTCTCACTCTCTTTCTTCCTCGCTCACTCTCTTCCTCCCTCGCTCACTCTCTTCCTCCCTCTCTCAATCTCTTCCTCCCTCGCTCACTCTCTTCCTCCTTCTCTCACTCTCTTCCTCCCTCTCTCAATCTGTTCCTACCTCGCTCACTCTCTTCCTCCTCTCTTTCTCCCTCTCTCACTCTCTTTCTTCCTCGCTCACTCTCTTCCTCCCTCGCTCACTCTCTTCCTCCCTGTCTCACTCTCTTCCTCCCTCGCTCACTCTCCTCCTCCCTCGCTCTCTCTCTTCATCCCTCGCTCACTCTCTTCCTCCTCTCTTCCTCCCTCTCTCACTCTCTTCCTCCCTCGCTCACTCTCTTCCTCCCTCGCTCACTCTCTTCCACCCTCTCTCTCTCTCTTCCTCCCTCTCTCACTCTCTTCCTCCTCTCTTCCTCCCTCTCTCACTCTCTTTCTTCCTCGCTCACTCTCTTCCTCCCTCGCTCACTCTCCTCCTCCCTCGCTCACTCTCCTCCTCCCTCGCTCTCTCTCTTCATCCCTCGCTCACTCTCTTCCTCCTCTCTTCCTCCCTCTCTCTCTCTCTTCCTCCCTCTCTCACTCTCTTCCTCCCTCTGTGCGACAGATTAGGGAAGAAGGTTTTGGACCAAAATAGCTCCTTCATTCTGTTTGCATCCCTCCTTCTCAGGGTCTGACACCATCTTTTGTTCACTGATGGAAGTTTATTCACTCAGAACCTCAAACATAATCGTTTCTCTTCATTTCTGACTCAATGTCTGTCACTCGAGGTCTCTGACTTTTGACCTTTGACCTTCATAAACATTTTGATTCTCCATCGTTTCAGCCTCCGAGCCGAACCTGAAGGTCCGATCCCGGCTGAAGCAGAAGGTGGCGGAGAGGAGGAGCAGCCCCATGTTGAAGAGACGAGACAGCAACATCATGACGCCTTACAAGAAGAGGGCGCTGGAGCTAATGGGTACGTTAAAAATACCTGCCGGTCCGTCGACGTTTTGACTCCACGTTGTTGCATTGACTGACCTACATGAATTATTAATAGGACTGATACATCCTTAATTCTATAGAGAATTATTAACATATTGTATTGTTTACATTCAATAAAACATGTTATTACTATTTTAAAACATAGAGGAAATGAACAATACCAGTTAAAGTAAATTCTAAAATAATATATACAGTTTTGTTCCCAAAAAGAGGTTCATAAACGCAAGAAATTTTGAATTTTGTGTCATTTTCTAGTTGTTGTTTTTGTCAACACAGTGGATTTAAATTGAGTTAAAATTAAGTTGATCTGTTGTTTTATAATAATATGTTGATAAATAAATGGTTCATTAAAATGACTATATATTTTAACAACCTTGTAGAGTATTATAATGTTACTTTATTTCATTATTCACCTCTGAATCAAGAGTTTGAAGTACTTCTTCATGTCTTCTAGACTCCACGCCCACAAACAGTGCCCCCGGCTCCGGACCCAGTTCTCCCATTGGGGCCTCGAGTGCCTTGGGGGCTGAAAACGGGCCCTCCTCCCTGCCTACGACCACAAAAACTGAGGTTTGTGCTTGAATTCTGTGCATTGATTGACTTAGAAAGACTCCAGCAGCTGGTTGATGTCGGCAGAAGAGTTTTGTTTCTCCGTGACTCAGACTCCAGTGAAAATGACTCATCGCTGAGAAGAACAAGTTGACCTTAACATGCGACTCGAGTCGATTCTTGTGAAGTCGACACAGAGGCGAACAAAAGAGTCGGAGAAACAAAAGACGCAGATGATTCATCTTCAGCTGGAATCACCGTCAGATCAGAATAATCGCCTCTTTCATTTCTCGTCGCTCGTGTTGACAAAACTCCTCAAGTGTGACCGTGAAGCACTAAAAGTTGTTGGTTCAACTCCGCACGAGTGATGAATTAGCGCCGCAGAAACTTCGACACTTCAGCGGCGTGTTTACATTCTTGAGCAGGACGTGCTTTTATAGAGTTTCCTTTGAACGGATTTTCATGTTTTCAATCTCAGCCACGATATCAGCCGATCACTCGTCTCTGACACTGATCTGTTGACGGACAAATGAATCATTAGAGTCGTTAGAGATACTAACTCACTATCTTCTCCACTCACTCTTCACTTACACTCCCTCGAATGACTCAAATATATGTTCTCTGGAAAGAACCTTATAACTAATAACCTTATGACTCTCCACTAACTTTAAACCCCCAGCAGAGTTTCCTACATTTTTAGATCAAGCATTATGACTCTCCACTAACTTTAGACCCCCCAGCATATTTTCCTTCATTTTTAGATCCACCATTTTGACTCTCCACTAACTTTAGACTCTCATCATATTTTTCTTCATTTTTAAATCAGCAATTTTGACTCTCTACTAACTTTAGACCCCCCAGCATATTTTCCTTCATTTTTAGATCCACCATTATGACTCTCCACTTACTTTAGACTCTCATCATATTTTTCTTCATTTTTAAATCAGCAATTTTGACTCTCTACTAACTTTAGACCCCCAGCATATTTTCCTTCATTTTTAGATCAAGCATTATGACTCTCCACTAACTTTAGACCCCCCAGCATATTTTCCTTCATTTTTAGATCCACCATTTTGACTCTCCACTTACTTTAGACCCCCCAGCATATTTTCTTTCATTTTTAGATGAAGCATTATGACTCTATACTAAATGTAGACTCCCAGCATATTTTCCTACATTTTTAGATCCACCATTTTGACTCTCAACTAACTTTAGACCCAAGAATATTTTCCTTCATTTTTAGATGAAGCATTATGACTCTCCACTAACTTTAGACTCTCATCATATTTTTCTTAATTTTTAAATCAGCAATTTTGACTCTCTTCTAACTTTAGACCCCCAGCATATTTTCCTTCATTTTTAGATCAAGCATTATGACTCTCCACTAACTTTAGACTCTCAGCATATTTTCCTACATTTTTAAATCAGCGATTTTGACTCTCCACTAACTTTAGACCCCAAGCATATTTTCCTTCATTTTTAGATGAAGCATTATGACTCTCCACTAACTTTAGACTCCCATCATATTTTCCTTCATTTTTAGATCAAGCATTATGACTCTCCACTAACTTTAGACTCTCAGCATATTTTCCTACATTTTTAAATCAGCGATTATGACTCTCCACTAACTGTAGACCCCAAGCAGAGTTTCCCAAATTTATAGATCATTATATAGATTTATAGATCCACCATTATGACTCTCCACAAACCTTAGACCCCCAGAAGATTTTTCTACATTTATATCTTTACCATTATGTCACTCCACTAACTTTAGACCCCCCTGCCGTGATCAGGATGGTTGTTTCTGTATATGATCAAATAGTGCTGATGGTTGAGCACCAGTGTACCTCTTAGAACCTCCTAGAACCTCCTATAACCTCTTAGAACCTCCTAGAACCTCCTAGAACCTCTTAGAACCTCATAGAACCTCCTAGAACCTCTTAGAACCCCCTAGAACCTCCTAGAACCTATTAGAACCTCCTAGAACCTCCTAGAACCTGCTAGAACCTCCTAGAACCTCCTAGAACCTGCTAGAACCTCCTAGAACCTCCTATAACCTCTTAGAACCTCCTAGAACCTCCTAGAACCTCCTAGAACCCTCTGACACCAGCTGTGTTGTCCTTCACTGTTGACTCTCCGAGGGGTTCCATAGAGACCCAGAAGGTTGCGACTTATGACTCGCATAAACCAGGAAGTTGGATTGATATCCAGTCCCTGGTAGCCAAAGACCCCCACATGCTAACAACGTAAACACAGAGCAGCGCCGCGGCACCAGGATCTCACGCCTCCGCTCCCCTGCAGACCCGCAGGAGGACCTGGATCCTGCTGCGAGAGCGAAGGCGTGTTCGTGCCCCCGTTACTCTAGGTATCCTTTTTCAGAGCCAACGGGTCCCGGGGGTCAAATATGGGCCGGATATCCACAGGCGGGTCACGGCGCGCCGGTAGGGGTTTGGGAGGATAAACAAGGCTTTTCCCGAAACCACATGCCGGCTCCGCTGGGAGCAGGAAGTTCGGCCCAGTTCTCCCCGAGAGTCGCCCGAAGATCCGCCTCGGACCCTGTGATGGTTCCGGAAAGATCTGTTGACGATCGAAGCCCATTTGAGCCTCCAGAGATGTTTTCCGTCGCGGATCGTTAACGTTGATGTCCTCGCGCTGCAATGGTCCGTGTGGGTCAACATTCTTGTCTCACGCCGTCTTTTCCTTCTGTGGCTCCAGAGATGGCCGTCACAGCCCAGACTGTTCCGGCCCGAGAGCTCCATGTCGGTGCTGAGCCTCTACACGTCGCCCTCGCTGCCCAACATCACCCTCGGCCTCTCCGCCGCCGCCGCCTCCCCGCTCGGCGTAAGTAGACCTTCCTGAGGTCAGCGACCCGCGGCCCCCGGAGGCCTTATCGGGCCCTTAGATAAATATTGTTGCGCGGTGTCTCGTGTCTGTTATCTTCCTCCATTACCCCATTCATCAGCAGTTAGAAGGTCCGCTCCATAACACGTCGTGCATCACTGCTTCAGCGCCGACACATTCCAGACGGACCCGGAACATTTACATGTTCAGTTGATGAAGTTTCATGCAACACGCGTGTCGTTACGTGTTTCTTCATTTGTTAAATTATAAAAATAAATACATGTGAGGTTCTTTCATCCAGAGGAAGTGGATAAAGTTTCTTAAACCTATGGAACCTTCTGGATATAAAATATATTTTTCATCCTCTTTTAATCCAATAAACACATCAATGTCATATATTATATAAAGATGAAATATGTTGGTTTTGACGACTAAAAGGGAATAAAAGTGTGAAAAAAAGGTTTATTTTAAATAAAAAATTCATTTCACACTTCATTCAAATATAAACGTTGATAAAAGTAATTTATTAAAAATACTAATAATACATAATAACTATTTATTATATATTTTTTAACGCTTTAAACGAAATGATCTTAAAAACAACATAGTAACTAAAGAAGCACTCAGAGAGGGCAGAACGCTGCCAAACGGCTCATTTGTGCCCATATCGTGATATTTTAAAAAACATTCTTTACACCTTTTTAAGCATTTGAAATATTGATGTTGAAGGCAGTGAGCTCAGTGGGACAGCAGGTGGCGGTAATGTCACGGTACTCGCTTGCACAACACTCACAGGTTGAAGAGCGGCTCATCCTTCTTCAACTGACTCGTAGATCCAGATGGTAATCTGAAACACTGTTGGATTGTGGTGATTATGTGTTCGATTATTAGATTATTGCTGAAAGATCAATGAGTTAATGGTCATAATCATCGAGGTTTGTCCTTCGTTTCATCCTCTTCTCTCTCCAAACAGGCTGCGATGGCTTTGAAAGACAGATCCACGGAGGTCAAGCACGGTCTGCCGGCTCAGCTGCTCGGTCCGGTGCCGCTTCACTCGGGCCTGGAGTCCAAAGTGAGCCCGAGTCACCAGGCGCTCCTGCACCACCTGCTGCAGAAGGAGCAGATGAGGCAGCAGAAGATGCTCAGCAACGGTCAGTGGACCCGCCAGAGATACTGGACCTCTAGAGTGAGTCCATGTCTGAATGTTGTTGTGGTTCTGTTGAAGGCTCGGTGTCGCCGCACCCTCAGTCTCCTCTGGCCATGAAGGACCGACCTTCAAACGCTCGCCCCAAACTACCCAAGCACCGGCCCTTGAACCGGACCCAGTCGGCACCGCTGCCCCAGAACACTCTGGCCCAACTGGTCATCCAGCAGCAGCACCAGCACTTTTTGGAGAAGCAGAAGCAGTACCAGCAGCAGATCCAGATCAATCAAGTATGTTACACTTGATCAACAATCAAATACTGTTGATCAATCAAGTATGTTACACTTGATCAATAATCAAATACTGTTGATCAATCAAGTACGTTACACTTGATCAATAATCAAATACTGTTGATCAATCAAGTATGTTACACTTGATCAATAATCAAATACTGTTGATCAATCAAGTATGTTACACTTGATCAATAATCAAATACTGTTGATCAATCAAGTATGTTACACTTGATCAATAATCAAATACTGTTGATCAATCAAGTATGTTACACTTGATCAACAATCAAATACTGTTGATCAATCAAGTATGTTACACTTGATCAATAATCAAATACTGTTGATCAATCAAGTATGTTACACTTGATCAATAATCAAATACTGTTGATCAATCAAGTACGTTACATGCATGTTACTCTTTATTTGTATTTAAATACATCAATAAAATACGTTACTCTTTATCAATATCAAATACTATTGATCAATCAAGTACGTTACTCCTGATCAATATATCAAATACGTGAAAGCCTGGTGTGTGTATACAGTAAGAATCTGTTGATATGATACATAGTCCATGATACTGTATCCTCTCGTCCTCAGTCGTCGCAGGGATCTACTTCTTCCTTTAGCTGCGTAGGACGTAACGACCAGAAGTTTAATTGCAACACAAAAATGAACAAACGTTGTGGTTGTTTACAAGTGAAAATAAATATATCAAAAATATTCTATTGAATACACACTTGATGATATATAAACTATAAATTTGATTAATATAAATATACTTGGGTGAAGTTTTAGGATATTCATGGGTATTTCTTACGCATCTACTCGAGGCTGGATTTCAACTCGCGTCTATTTTTAACTTCTGTCCGAGCGTCGGCTCAAGTTCACAGTCGCTCCGGGAACGAGTTGTTATTCCTGCGAACACTTCAAATGAGCTGAAACGCTGCCGCGGCACCAGCTCTGTTATCGTAGCTCGTCGCTGATGCTAACGCCGCGAAATCCAAAGCAGGGCGAACGGAAAAGTTCCATTTTTGTGTTTGTGTCGAAGACTCTCGCGGGACTCGGCGCTCGCGCTGAAAGCCGGTCATTGTGCTCCGACGCTCCGGAACAAACCCTTGAGCAACACAGGCAGCTATTGACGTGAGATTTGAACCTTCGACACCCGCTGTGCTCGTGAGGCTCGAGTCGAAGCCTCTTAAGGTTATAAACAGACGCTAATCAGGGATGAGTTTGTCGAGAACGTCGACCTAATTAATTTCCTGGAAGCAGCTCGTTTGTTTCCTGCGGGCCCCGCGGATCAGCAGGGGGCGCTAGAGGAAGTGACGGCTTAGTGGTTTCGGGAAGAGGCTGAGCTGTGTTTACTGACGCTTCGAGCTAAAGACGCTAATCCTCGTAACTAGCTGGTTATTTTTAAAAAAGACCTCGAGGGCGTGTGTAGCGGCTGTTGTTTCTGTCGCCCTCTGGTGGCGCCACACTGACACTGCTATGTTCCAGCAGGGGCGATTTTAAAAATGATTTAAATGATTCTAAATCAAGATTACAGGCTTTTAAATGTTGATACAGTATCGTAGGAAAACAAAACGGTGTTAAATTGTATAAATATTTTGTCAGGACAGAAGGATTCTGGGAAAATGTTCTGGACGATCTCTGAGATAAACACTGTTTTCAAGGAGAGTCTGTTTGTGTTTCCCACGTTCTTGTTCTAACGTGCAGCTCATGTGCTCCTCAGCTGCTCTCCAAGTCCATCGAGCAGCTCCGTCACCCCGGCGCTCACCTGCAGGAGTCCGAGGAGGAGGAGCCCGAGGAGATGCAGGAGGACAGGACGCCCCCCGCAGGCGTCATCCGGAAGCACACCTTCGGCGGCGACGTCGACCTTCCGTACGGGGTCATCAAGGTCAAGGAGGAGCCGCTGGACAGCGAGGACGAGGCCAACCCGGGCCTGGAGCAGCAGAACAACTACCTGCACCAGGTCAAAGGTCGCCTGGTGATACGAGCCATGATCTGAGGACACACACACACACACACACACACACACACACTGTAGGCCAGTCGTCCCGTCACTGTGAGCCTCAGCCTCACTCGTCTGTGATTCTGTGAAGTGTTTCGTGTACATACGTTGTTGGGTCTGGAGGGATTCGAACCACGGACCCTCTTTCTTCGCCGCCTGAACATCTGCTCAAGAGAATGTAGTCCAGGCAGAGGAGCCTCCTGGAAAAAACCTGGTCCTGGTCCAGAGACTTTTGAACGGACCTGAAGGAACCTGACGTTTGGAAGCGAGTCGGTGTCGAAACATGGACGAAATGTTTTTATTGAATAATTTAATTCAACTGTTTCTATATTAACATGTCAAATACGTTTTTTTATTTCATTTCTGTATTGAAAGGTTGAATTTTCTTATTTGAAATAATTATAATGTTTTTTTACACATAGAGTTTAATATTCTAATTCAAATAATTACAAAATAAATCTTCTAAATTCAATAGTTTTTCATTCATAGTATTTTGAATTCAATATATAAATGTATAATAATCTCCAGACCAAACCAACCGAGCACAGAGCTACTGGATCGTGCGCTTCGTTGTCATGTGATCGTCCGTGTGTCGCGTGATTGGTTGAAAGTTTGATCCAGTAACTCTATTATTACACTTTAATAACTATTATTATTATACAAACATTTTTATATTGAATTTAAAAGACTACGAATTATAAATCTTGGATTTAAGAAAATGTATTTTTGAATCTTTTAAATAAGAATTTAAAACTCTATGTGTAAAAATAAAAAAGTATTTAATCAATAAAACAAATTCACAATTTCAATATAGAAATGATTGAATTCAATTATTTTGAAAAAAAAAAGGATTCAATGCTTAAAAAAACAACAACATTTACAATGAAATGTTTAATTCAATCAGTCCCTGATGTCACTGAGGTACTTGGTTCTACTCCTGGAGAGAGAGAGAGAGAGAAAGAGAGAGAGAAGGAGGGAGAGAAAGAGAGGGAGAGAAAGAGAGGGAGAGAAAGAGAGGGTCGGGCAGGAAATGCCGGGGAGAAGCCGGGAGTGATTCATGCTGGAATGCAGGAGCCGGTCGAGTCCGGGGCCCGAGAACTGATTTACTGTCAGGGCGAGTTACTGGGATCTGCTCCGTGATTGGTCGCTTCCTGGGTTTATTCCCGAGCGTCACACTTACCTCAAGCTGCAGGTTTTTGATGGACTTGTTGTTACTTTTCTTACTCCAGTCTCCTCCTGACAAAAGTGTTCAGTGTCGGTCGACGTTAGCTCGTGATCATCCTTCGTCCTCGTTCTGCCGCTCGTGAGGTTCGTGTTCACGTCTTAAACTCATGCTTAGATTCAATGTTCTAGTGAGAGCGGCTCCCTCGGCCGCCAGCAGGGGGCGACGTCCAGGCTCCCGCCGTCTGTTTATAACGGTTTGAACGTCTTTTCTTTTCTTGCCTTGTGTGATAAGAGCATTTTTTAAATAAATCATTGACTGTTTTACCTTCGTGTCGTCTTTATTTGACGTTTTTTTCTCAGGCCAAGCTAACGGCTAACGTCGTTGACTCGCGTGTTAGCCATCTGTATATCCATCCATCCATCCATCCATCCATCCATCCATCCATCCATCATCCATCCATCCATCCATCCATCCATCCATCCATCCATCCATCCATCCATCCATCCATCCATCCATCCATCCATCCATCCATCCATCCATCCATCCATCCATCCATCCATCCATCCATCCATCCATCCATCCATCCATCCATCCATCCATCCACCCATATATCCATCCATCCA
>NC_141834.1:21457121-21474621 GCF_982586985.1 Callionymus lyra | reverse complement strand
TTATGTAGTACACAAATATATAGTCTTTCAAGATATGGGTTAGATAAAAAATATAATATTTTATAAATACAAATTACACAAATACATAATAAATAAAAAATACAATATTTTAAAATACAAATGACAAAAACACAATCTATAAAATACAAATAAAAAAATTAAATACAAAACACAATCATTAAAAATACAAAATACAACATTTCAAAATACAAAGTACAATCTTTGAACAATACAAAAAGTACAATCTTTGAAAATGTATATCAACAAATTACAAAAAATAATGTCTTTCGAAGTATAAATTACAAACAAACAAAATAGAATCTTTCAAAACACAAAACTACTATCTTGAAAAAAAACTAAATACAGAAATACTATCATTTCAAAATATAAAGTACAATCTCTAAAAATACATATCAACAAAGAACAAAAATATAATCTTAAAAGAAAAGTGTAAATACTATCATTTCAAAATGCTAAATAAATACATATTTCTAAAATCTAAAATAAAATCTTTCAAACAGAAAATTACGAAATACAGTTTTTGAAAAATACAAAAAAAAACATCTTATATATATATATATATACATTCGAAAATACAAAAATACCATCTTTCAAAGTACAAAAATACATTCCTTCAAACTACAACAATATAATCTAATAACAATACACAACCTGGTGACCCCTGGACCTTTAAACTCTGTGTCTTCAGCCCAACATCTTCTAATGTTCCTCTGATGATGATGTGATGCTGAGAGTGAGGAGACACTGAGATCCTCGTACAACATGAGAACTTCTAATGTTCCTCTGATGATGATGATGTGATGCTGAGAGTGAGGAGACACTGAGATCCTCATACAACATGAGAACTTCTAATGTTCCTCTGATGATGATGATGTGATACTGAGAGTGTGAGGAGACACTGAGATCCTCGTACAACATGAGAACTTCTAATGTTCCTCTGATGATGATGTGATGCTGAGTGTGAGGAGACACTGAGATCCTCGTACAACATGAGAACTTCTAATGTTCCTCTGATGATGATGTGATGCTGAGAGTGTGAGGAGACACTGAGATCCTCGTACAACATGAGAACTTCTAATGTTCCTCTGATGATGATGATGTGATGCTGAGAGTGAGGAGACACTGAGATCCTCGTACAACATGAGAACTTCTAATGTTCCTCTGATGATGATGATGTGATGCTGAGAGTGAGGAGACACTGAGATCCTCGTACAACATGAGAACTTCTAATGTTCCTCTGATGATGATGATGTGATGCTGAGAGTGAGGAGACACTGAGATCCTCGTACAACATGAGAACTTCTAATGTTCCTCTGATGATGATGTGATGCTGAGAGTGAGGAGACACTGAGATCCTCATACAACACGAGAACTTCTAATGTTCCTCTGATGATGATGATGTGATGCTGAGAGTGAGGAGACACTGAGATCCTCGTACAACATGAGAACTTCTCATGTTCCTCTGATGATGATGATGTGATGCTGAGAGTGTGAGGAGACACTGAGATCCTCGTACAACATGAGAACTTCTAATGTTCCTCTGATGATGATGATGTGATGCTGAGAGTGAGGAGACACTGAGATCCTCGTACAACATGAGAACTTCTAATGTTCCTCTGATGATGATGATGTGATGCTGAGAGTGAGGAGACACTGAGATCCTCGTACAACATGAGAACTTCTAATGTTCCTCTGATGATGATGTGATGCTGAGAGTGAGGAGACACTGAGATCCTCGTACAACATGAGAACTTCTAATGTTCCTCTGATGATGATGTGATGCTGAGAGTGAGGAGACACTGAGATCCTCATACAACACGAGAACTTCTAATGTTCCTCTGATGATGATGATGTGATGCTGAGAGTGAGGAGACACTGAGATCCTCGTACAACATGAGAACTTCTAATGTTCCTCTGATGATGATGTGATGCTGAGAGAGTGAGGAGACACTGAGATCCTCGTACAACATGAGAACTTCTAATGTTCCTCTGATGATGATGTGATGCTGAGAGAGTGAGGAGACACTGAGATCCTCGTACAACATGAGAACTTCTAATGTTCCTCTGCTGATGATGATGTGATGCTGAGAGTGAGGAGACACTGAGATCCTCGTACAACATGAGAACTTCTAATGTTCCTCTGATGATGATGATGTGATGCTGAGAGTGAGGAGACACTGAGATCCTCGTACAACATGAGAACTTCTAATGTTCCTCTGATGATGATGATGTGGTGCTGAGTGTGAGGAGACACTGAGATCCTCGTACAACATGAGAACTTCTAATGTTCCTCTGATGATGATGATGTGATGCTGAGAGTGAGGAGACACTGAGATCCTCGTACAACATGAGAACTTCTAATGTTCCTCTGCTGATGATGATGTGATGCTGAGTGTGAGGAGACACTGAGATCCTCGTACAACACGAGAACTTCTAATGTTCCTCTGATGATGATGTGATGCTGAGAGTGAGGAGACACTGAGATCCTCGTACAACATGAGAACTTCTAATGTTCCTCTGATGATGATGATGTGATGCTGAGAGTGAGGAGACACTGAGATCCTCGTACAACATGAGAACTTCTAATGTTCCTCTGATGATGATGATGTGATGCTGAGAGTGAGGAGACACTGAGATCCTCGTACAACATGAGAACTTCTAATGTTCCTCTGATGATGATGATGTGATGCTGAGAGTGAGGAGACACTGAGATCCTCGTACAACATGAGAACTTCTAATGTTCCTCTGATGATGATGATGTGATGCTGAGAGTGAGGAGACACTGAGATCCTCGTACAACATGAGAACTTCTAATGTTCCTCTGATGATGATGTGATGCTGAGAGTGTGAGGAGACACTGAGATCCTCGTACAACATGAGAACTTCTAATGTTCCTCTGATGATGATGATGTGATGCTGAGAGTGAGGAGACACTGAGATCCTCGTACAACATGAGAACTTCTAATGTTCCTCTGATGATGATGTGATGCTGAGAGTGTGAGGAGACACTGAGATCCTCGTACAACATGAGAACTTCTAATGTTCCTCTGATGATGATGATGTGATGCTGAGTGTGAGGAGACACTGAGATCCTCGTACAACACGAGAACTTCTAATGTTCTTCTGAAGATGATGTGATGCTGAGAGTGTGAGGAGACACTGAGATCCTCGTACAACATGAGAACTTCTAATGTTCCTCTGATGATGATGTGATGCTGAGAGTGAGGAGACACTGAGATCCTCGTACAACATGAGAACTTCTAATGTTCCTCTGATGATGATGATGTGGTGCTGAGAGTGTGAGGAGACACTGAGATCCTCGTACAACATGAGAACTTCTAATGTTCTTCTGAAGATGATGTGATGCTGAGAGTGAGGAGACACTGAGATCCTCGTACAACATGAGAACTTCTAATGTTCCTCTGCTGATGATGATGTGATGCTGAGAGTGTGAGGAGACACTGAGATCCTCGTACAACATGAGAACTTCTAATGTTCCTCTGATGATGATGATGTGATGCTGAGAGTGAGGAGACACTGAGATCCTCGTACAACATGAGAACTTCTAATGTTCCTCTGATGATGATGATGTGATGCTGAGTGTGAGGAGACACTGAGATCCTCGTACAACACGAGAACTTCTAATGTTCTTCTGAAGATGATGTGATGCTGAGAGTGAGGAGACACTGAGATCCTCGTACAACACGAGAACTTCTAATGTTCCTCTGATGATGATGATGTGATGCTGAGAGTGAGGAGACACTGAGATCCTCGTACAACATGAGAACTTCTAATGTTCCTCTGATGATGATGTGATGCTGAGAGTGAGGAGACACTGAGATCCTCGTACAACATGAGAACTTCTAATGTTCCTCTGATGATGATGTGATGCTGAGTGTGAGGAGACACTGAGATCCTCGTACAACATGAGAACTTCTAATGTTCCTCTGCTGATGATGATGTGATGCTGAGAGTGAGGAGACACTGAGATCCTCGTACAACATGAGAACTTCTAATGTTCCTCTGATGATGATGATGTGATGCTGAGAGTGAGGAGACACTGAGATCCTCGTACAACATGAGAACTTCTAATGTTCCTCTGATGATGATGATGTGATGCTGAGAGTGAGGAGACACTGAGATCCTCATACAACATGAGAACTTCTAATGTTCCTCTGATGATGATGTGATGCTGAGAGTGAGGAGACACTGAGATCCTCGTACAACATGAGAACTTCTAATGTTCCTCTGATGATGATGTGATGCTGAGAGTGAGGAGACACTGAGATCCTCGTACAACATGAGAACTTCTAATGTTCCTCTGATGATGATGTGATGCTGAGAGTGAGGAGACACTGAGATCCTCGTACAACATGAGAACTTCTAATGTTCCTCTGATGATGATGATGCGATGCTGAGAGTGTGAGGAGACACTGAGATCCTCGTACAACATGAGAACTTCTAATGTTCCTCTGATGATGATGTGATGCTGAGAGTGTGAGGAGACACTGAGATCCTCGTACAACATGAGAACTTCTAATGTTCCTCTGCTGATGATGATGTGATGCTGAGAGTGTGAGGAGACACTGAGATCCTCGTACAACATGAGAACTTCTAATGTTCCTCTGATGATGATGATGTGATGCTGAGAGTGAGGAGACACTGAGATCCTCGTACAACATGAGAACTTCTAATGTTCCTCTGATGATGATGTGATGCTGAGAGTGTGAGGAGACACTGAGATCCTCGTACAACATGAGAACTTCTAATGTTCCTCTGATGATGATGTGATGCTGAGTGTGAGGAGACACTGAGATCCTCGTACAACATGAGAACTTCTAATGTTCCTCTGATGATGATGATGTGATGCTGAGAGTGTGAGGAGACACTGAGATCCTCGTACAACATGAGAACTTCTAATGTTCCTCTGCTGATGATGATGTGATGCTGAGAGTGAGGAGACACTGAGATCCTCGTACAACATGAGAACTTCTAATGTTCCTCTGATGATGATGATGTGATGCTGAGAGTGAGGAGACACTGAGATCCTCGTACAACATGAGAACTTCTAATGTTCCTCTGATGATGATGATGTGATGCTGAGAGTGAGGAGACACTGAGATCCTCATGACGTTCTTCTCACTCTCAGGTGCTTCAGGCCAGAGACAACGAGACGAAGATCAACGAGGCTCGAGAGATCTACCGTCCAGCAGCCGAGAGAGCGTCGCTGCTCTTCTTCATCATCAACGACCTGGGCCGCATCAACCCCATGTACCAGTTCTCTCTGAAGGTGAGACCTTCCCTCGCAGGATCCTCCATCTTCATCAGACCATGAGCAGCAAACCTCTGATCCTCAGACCTTCAACGGGGTCTTCAGTAAAGCCATGAGGGCAGCGGAGTGGGACGAGGAGCCGGCCTCCAGAGTGACGCGCCTCACGGATGCCATCACCTACTCCGTGTTCCTCTACACCCGCCTGGGCCTGTTCGAGAGGGACAAGCTGACCTTCTTGTCTCACGCCGCCTTCCAGGTGAGAGGGTGTGAGCCGCCTGAGGGGGCGGAGCCTCCTGTCGCCCTCATCAATCAAGCACACATTAGCTTCAATGAAACACAGCAGCTCCTTACGCCGCCATCGATTTCCTGTCATGCTTCGCTCAGGAGTTTAGACTCTTGACACGAGGAGGAAACTTTATCTTCCTGTGAAGATCTGACATCTGTCCTTCATGTCCTGTGTCGTCCTCAGTCTGTAACTTCTAGAAGCTCTCACTGTTGACTGTTGTTGTGCGTGTTTGTGTGAGGGTGTGTGTGGGGGTGTGTGTGTGTGAGTGTCTTTATGTGTGCATGTGTTTGTGCTTGTGTGTGTGTCTGTATGTGTATGTCTGTGTGTAAGTGTCTATGTGTGTCTTCGTGTCTGTTACTGTGAACGTGTGTGTGTCTTTTTGTCTGTGTGTGTCTCTGTGTGTGTGTGTATGTGCTTGTGTGTGTGTCTGTGTGTAAGTGTCTATGTGTGTCTTCGTGTCTGTGTCTGTTACTGTGAACGTGTGTGTGTCTTTTTGTCTGTGTTTCTGTCTTTGTCTGTGTCTTTGTATGTGTTTCTGTGTTTCTGTGTGCGTGTCTGTGTAGTTGTGTGTGTGTCTGTGTGTGTGTGTGTGTGTATGTGCTTGTGTGTGTGTGTCTATGTGTAAGTGTCTATGTGTGTATTTGTGTCTGTGTCTGTGAACGTGTGTGTGTCTTTTTGTCTGTCTGTGTCTATCTCTGTGTATGTGTTTCTGTGTGTGTGTGTGTGTGTGTGTGTCTCTGTGTGTGTGTTAACGTGTGTATGTGCTTGTGAGTGTGTGTCTTTGTGTGTCTGTGTATGTGTTTTTTTTTGTGCGTGAGTGTCTGTCTAGCTGTGTGTGTGTTTGCATGTATGTGCTTGTGTGTGTGTGTCTGTGTATGTGTTTCTGTGTGTCTGTCTCTGTGTATATGTTTCTGTTTGTGTGTGTGTCTGTCTGTGTGTATATGTTTCTGTTTGTGTGTGTATTTGTGTATGTCTGCGTTTCTTTCTCTGTGTTTCTGTGTGTGTGTCTTTGTGTCTGTGTGTTTGTATGTGTGTGTCTCTCTCTGTGTAGGAATTTCTGTGTGCGTGTGCGTGTTTGTGTATTTGTTTCTGTGTGCGTGTGTGCATGTGTGTGTATGTGTTTCTGTGCGTGCATGTGCATGTGTCACAATATGAGATCATGTGTGTTGTGTTCAGATCCTGCTCCAGGAGAAGCGAGTTGACGCTCAAGAGTTCGACTTCCTGCTGATGTTTCCTGCTGAAGGCTGTGGAGTCAGTCCTGTGTCGTTCCTCTCGCCGCACACCTGGAGCTGCATCAAGGTGAGAGTGATGACATCACGTAACTTCTCCTCTCATCTACGTTCCTCACACAGACCATATCCACGCTGGACGGGTTCTCCGGGCTGGACCGAGACATGGAAAGTTCTCCCAAGTGCTGGAGGAAGATCGTGGAGTCCAGTTGTCCCGAGAGGGAGCGACTGCCCCAGGACTGGAAGAACAAAAGTTCTCTGCAGAAGCTGATCCTGCTCAGAGCCCTGCGGCCCGACCGGGTCACCTACGCCCTCAGGTGAGTCCACCTGTCGTCCCTCGAGACCCCGAGGTTAAGACTCTAACATGTGGCAGGAACCTGGTGGAGGAGAACATGGGGACCAGATACACGGAACCCCCCGGCTTGGACTTCGAGAAGCTGTTTGAAGATTCTGGGCCGAACACGCCCGTGTTCTTCATCCTCTCCCCGGGAGTGGACCCCCTGAAAGACGTGGAGAAACTAGGTCCTATATTATGAACATGTGGTCTGGTTCTTCCAAGGCTTCTTCCTCTGATGCTGGGGTGTCCCTCCTCACAGGCCTGAAGCTGGGCTTCTCTCTGGACCAGGACACCCTGCACAACGTGTCTCTGGGTCAGGGTCAGGAGCAGGTGGCCGAGAAGATGCTGCTGACGGCGTCCAGACGAGGGCACTGGGTGATCCTGCAGGTACGAGGCAGAAACAACGTCTCATGGAGTCAAGCTGCTTCAATGACGAGCATCATTGCTCGCATCAGCGCCGGCGCCGAGGTGTTCAGACCCGTTTAGAAGAGATCGTTCATCGAGCTCCGGGCAGACGAGTCCATCAGCAGAGCTCGAGTGAAGCAGGAAGTGAAGAGACGTCTGGAGAACTTGACCTTGATGAACCTTTTTATCATCTTTATCTTTGATCTCAGATCGACTCTTGAGGTCATACGTCACTAGATCCTGATATTGAGTTGTTGAATTTAATATTTAAAATGTTTTTTTAAGCATTTAACCATTTTTTAATAATTAAATTCAACAAATTGTATAATAAGAGATTTTATAAAAGATTTAACTTGAGAAAAATGGAATATATTCTAAACTACTGACCTCTTTACTCAATAAATCTATTCAAAACTTTAAATTTGAAAAAGAATCATAAATAAAAATGTTTCTTTGAAAGTGAAACCATTTTTATATCACATTTAAAACTAAAAATTAAAATATATTGTATCTAGAAATGTTATTTACATTATTAGAATTAAAATATTAAACTTTACCTGTTGAAAAATATAATTAATTTAAATAATCAATATTTTTATTTTTATTATTTAAATAATCATAAATCATTTATTTTATTTAATTATTATAAAAGAGTCAAATATTGAAATTATATATATATTTTTTATATTATATATTTTTTAAGAATTCCGTTGTATTTTATAAACAATATTTTGTATGATGACATTTAAAGTATTGATTTTTTTTTCAAACAAATGAAAAATATTAGTATTTTCAAAAAGAAGTAAATCATTACACACATAAAGTTCGATATTTTAATTCAGATAATTCAAAAATATATTTTCTAAATGAAATAATTCATAATAAATTAAATTTAAATTAAATTTTTTTTTAATTCTGGCCTTTTAAATGAAAAATAAAAATGTTGGTATAATAATGTTTATTGTTCTTCTACGTCACATGTCTGTGTGTCGCATGATTGACAGGTCTATAAGTTCTATCGTTCAGAATTTCAAAATAAAATATCAACAAATGATTAAACACAAAATTGATACTTAATCCTAAAATAATAAGAACCATATAAATGTAACATCCTCTTGATTTAAAGCTGTGTAAAGTTGTTCATCTGTGTCAGAACATCCATCTGGTCTCTCGCTGGCTGCCCTCGCTGGAGGTTCTTCTGGAGACCTCGGCCCTGGACAGTCACCCGGACTTCAGGGTCTTCATCACCGCCGAGTCGGCGCCGAGTCCAGAGCAGCACGTCATCCCGCGAGGAATCCTGGAGAACGCCCTGAAGATCACCAACGAACCCCCGACCGGGATGAACGCCAGCCTTCACGCCGCCCTCAACAACTTCAGTCAGGTGAGCAGAACCTCTAGAAGGATTCCTGAAGGTCCATGTGGTCACGCTTCTTCTCTCAGGACACGCTGGAGATGTGCTCCAGAGAGCAGGAGTTCAACTCCATGTTCTTCTGCCTCTGTTTCTTCCACGCCTGCGTGACGGAGAGACGCAGGTTCGGGCCTCAGGGCTGGAACCGGATCTACCCGTTCAGCGCCGGCGACCTCGCCATCTCTGCCAACGTCCTGTACAACTACCTGGAGGCCAACGCCAGCGTGAGTCACCATCGAATACTGGGATCCTTTCGTGATATCCATACTTTTAAGATAGTAAAGTCATCGTGTGTTTCCTACGCTTTACAGTTTAAAAACAAACTCAGTATAACGTTGTCGCTTCACTGTATCCTGATACGTATCGTATCGACAAATTCTCTTAAAAATAAGTTTAATAAACTAGTCCATTAAAAACACATTCGCCTCCTTACACCTGTTGGGTCGAGGGGGCAGCAGCTACAGTCGGGGGGTCCAGGCTTTTCTCGTCAGGATTCAATCAAGATCTTCTGCTTGTTGTTCTTTGGGTCACTACCCACTAGTGGTGCGACTAAATATCAATACACTTAAATATCACAGCATCGATATTGATATTGAAAAGCACTGTATCATTATTTTTAATCTAAATTATTATAATTATTAGTTTATTTAAAGAGCAACAGTGCAATCTCATAGAACACAGGATTACACATGGTTAAAAAAACAGAAATAGCCAGAAGCTATTTTCATCCATAGTCCCCTGGACATGATGTAAAAAAGGCAATAAAATTACATTTTTAAAAAAACGAAAAGATAAAGAGAGGGAAAGAAAGAAAAAAAAAAGTACAACGTACGTAAAGTACAATATATTACAAAATAAATGCACACACTCACAGCGGTTTTGCAATTAAACTTCCAGCCACTAGATGGCAGTCATTACATCTTCTACAGCTAAAGGAAGAATAAGATACTGCGATAACCCGACAAAGACTGAGGACGAGAGGATACAGTGAGCTTTTAAAGCTGATGTTTGGAAATATTTGGTTTGAAAACAAATGAAAGTAGTTACTGGACTATACTACACATATATCCTTGTTACTACACTATCACAACACCAGAGTCAAATACGTGACAATACTAGTAAGAAAGTAAGTAAGTAATATTTATTTATATAGCGCTTTTCGAGACCAGGGTCACAAAGCGCTTAAACAATCAAAACAATACTCAAAAAAGTACATACTTTAAAGATCAAGATAATACTGAGAACAACACAGGAGTTCGAGAAATTCAAGGTATATACTTGTTACTACACTATCACAACACCAGAGTCAAGTACTGGACAATACTACACATATATACTTGTTACTACACTATCACAACACCAGAGTCAAGTACTGGACAATACTACACATATATACTTGTTACTACACTATCACAACACCAGAGTCAAATACTTGACAATACTACACATATATACTTGTTACTACACTATCACAACACCAGAGTCAAGTACTGGACAATACTACACATATATACTTGTTACTACACTATCACAACACCAGAGTCAAGTACTTGACAATACTACACATATATACTTGTTACTACACTATCACAACACCAGAGTCAAGTACTGGACAATACTACACATATATACTTGTTACTACACTATCACAACACCAGAGTCAAGTACTTGACAATACTACACATATATACTTGTTACTACACTATCACAACACCAGAGTCAAGTACTGGACAATACTACACATATATCCTTGTTACTACACTATCACTATATATCGTATAGTAGGTAAAAGTAGAGACAAAGATAAACTGATATATCAAAACTTTCCCCTCAATTAAAAACGTTTTAATGGAATGTTTTGAAAATATCCAAGTGTAGCGACAGCGTCTTCAACTTTCCTTCTGCTCACTTCTTCCTCCAGGTTCCTTCTGCGCGACAAACCTGTCATTTAGCTTTATTTCTGGACGACAAGAAAATCCATTGCATTGCTCGCATCGTTCCTCTAATGTATTTCTCTTAGAAGTCCTATTACTGCGGTCACAAGCAATTATGTGTTCGCGCCATCCTGCCCTCCAGGAACGAGTGTCCTTCATTATGTTAACCAAACAGTGAGCGGCGTGTGCGTACACACAGAATTCATTAGCGGGGCAATGAAGCGTCGTCATGAACGTAATTACATGCAGCCGATGTGACACTTCACGACGCCACATAAGCGATCACTGCAATTAGAGCTGATGAAGGAAGCAATTTGCAAAACAATACAGGTACAAATGATTGTGAACCTCCAGCTTTTGTCGTTTGTTATGAATCACGGGTTCTTTTCTTCCTCGTATCTGTTGCCGAGGAAGCGCTCGTCACTCCGACGCTTCTCCAAAACCATCATCGCGGTTTTTAAGGCGCGGCGAGGAAGCGATGAACGGTTCAGAAGGTTCAGCGTCTGTCTTGGGGTCTCTGGCAGGTGCCGTGGGAGGACGTGTGCTACCTGTTCGGGGAGATCATGTACGGAGGTCACATCACGGACGCCTGGGATCGACGGCTCTGCAGGACCTACCTGCTCCGGCTGATGAGTCCCAGGATGGTGAGTCTGGGATCGTTTGACAGTGACTTCACCTCCAGACGTGGAGCTTTGCTGCCGCTGTGTGGGAACATGTTGAACCGACATCATCATGTCCTTCTTTAAGAGAATTATATCATATATTTATACACAAATAATCACTTTATTCCACCACACTGTGTGTTACCGTTTTTCTAATGTGTCCGTATAGTTTTACTTTCATATTTCTTCAAAGAAAATAGATTTTATAACCACTTAATCCAACTTTGTGGTCATTTCTTCACTCCATGTTTTAATATATTTACCTCCAGAGGGATCAATAAAGTTTTATCTAACAATCTATAAGCAACAGTTTCAGTTTCAGTGCAGCAGGAATATCAGCGAAAGACTTCTATAGCGACTCCTGAAAAAAAAAGAATGAGACAAATAAATAAAATAATCAACATTTTCTCATTGAAACATGACAAACCTCAGTCATAGTAATATTTATCGTGATTTTAACAGTAGTTTTTTCATTGCTTTGAATATAATTCAGGATCTGGTTCTTGAAATAGTTCCCAGGAGTGAAGTTTTCTTCACGATTGTTGTGTTTTTAGTTTGGACACAGTTTTCCTGAACTTGTTCCCATTCAAGCGACTAAATTGATTATTCATTTATTCGTTTATTTGTTTATTGTCTATTGATTTTTAACCCACAAATCAGTCGATTTATTAATCAACAGCTTCTCTTTGTCGATCTGGATTATTTTTTAATTTGTTTGAAGATATTTTTACATCCATGAAGGCAAAAACATATTATTAATAAACTTTTCTTCATCCAAATAATACTAATACTGCACCAGAATCAATTTATTCAAGGTTTAGAATGAAAAGTTAAACGTTTTTATTCAGTTTTTACTGCTTTTATATTTTGTTCCAATATGAATGTTTTTGTTAGTAATTCTAAACATCATTAAAGACGTTATTCTCTATGATGAACACATGACTCATGGGAAGAGCGCCCCCTTCAGGTGTGAATACAAACTGCAGTGTTTCACCTGAACTCGAAGAGAACTCGACGATACTTTCTTCTAGTCTGACTTCTAACGTCTGACTTCTAACGTCTGACTCTGTGATTCACGTCCATGATGTTGTTTCTAAAGCCATCATGTCTGCTCCCCAGTTGGAGGGCGAGCTCTCCTTGTGTCCCGGCTTCCCGGCCCCTCCGTTCACGGACTTCCACGGGTACCACAGATACGTGGACCAGCACCTTCCGCCCGAGAACCCCTCCCTGTACGGCCTGCACCCCAACGCCGAGCTGGAGTGTCTGACCGTGACCTCGGACGACCTCCTGAGGACGCTGCTGGAGCTGCACCCCGACGACTGCTCCGGGGCAGAGGGCGACGCCCCCAGCGCCGAGGAGAAGGTGAGGAGGTCCAGGTTCGAGTCGACGTCTCCTGCTGAAGATCCCGGATCCGTTGCAGGTCAACGGCGTGATCGAGGAGATCCTGGAGAAGCTCCCCGAGGAGTACAACATGGCCGACCTGCTGGCCAAGGTGACGGATCAGAACCCGTACGTGACGGTGTGTCTGCAGGAGTGCGAGCGCATGAACCTGCTGCTCCTGGAGGTCCGGACCTCGCTGAGCGAGCTGGACCTGGGCCTGAAGGTGAAGAGACTCCTCCGTGTTGTTATCTTGTTATTTATTCATTCATTCACGTCACAGGGCGAACTGACCGTGAGTGACCACATGGAGGCGCTGCAGGCGTCCCTGTCCACAGACTGTGTCCCGGACTCCTGGTCCAGACTCTCGTACCCCTCCATGAAGACCCTCACACACTGGTACCTCCTTCACCTGCTCTTATCGACTCCTGCATGGTCTTGTCTACGTCCAGCAAAATAACTCAAAAACGGACGATTAGATTTTCAGTTGAACTTTCAGGAAATATTAATGATGAAGCAACAAATTATATGATTCAAAATTACCATCTGGACCCACAAATCCTTTAAAGGTTCGTCATGGTTCCGAACAAGTTGATTTGTGCACCAGTTGTGAACTTTGTTTCCACCAGCTTTGACCCAGAACAGTATTTCAAACGCTTAAAAAGCTTTAAATATATATTTCTATTGTATTTTTTTAAAACCTAAAATTTTTTATTATATTACATTTGAAGGTTTTTTTTTATTACATTTTATTTAAAGCTTTTATTAGTAGTATTTTTAATATTTTAATATATAACATTTTGTTTAAAGCTTTAAAACAATTATTAATTATTTAAAGCTTAAAGATTCTGTCAATTAAATTATATTTAAGGCTTTAAAAATGATGATTTTAGTTGAAGCTTAAATATATATATATATATATATATATATATATATATATATATATATATATTTAGATTACTATTTAGAGCTTTAAAAATACATAATTTTAAATTTTATTGAAAGTTTTAAAATGTATTTATTTGAAATTTACATAACAAATTTTCATTACATTTTATTTGAAGGTTAAAAAAAGTGATTTAAATAATGTTATTTAAAGTTTCAAAATTCTTGTATATGAAACTTAATGTAAAGTTTGTAAACGTGTTTATTGATAATATTGATAAACATTAGGTCACATGACGTTAATCAACCTATTATTGTTTTGCACTGAAGAGTCAAAAAAACCCGTCGTATGAAATGAGCGTTTGATCAAAACAACATTAGTTACTCGTTATTGAGATGTTAAAAAAGAAAAGGGCACAGTGTTCATCCCTGAGGAACACCAGATCTAACCTGGTCCAGCACGTCTTGCTCGCATGTTTCCATCACAACCATAATTCTCCACTTGTCAGGTTCAGTGACATCAGGTCCAGTTGTCACGAGCTGGACGGCTGGACTCAGGACTTCGTACTTCCTGCGGTGGTCTGGCTCCCGGGACTCTTCAACCCTCAGTCCTTCCTCACAGGTGAGCCCAGGACCACGAGACTCAAAGAAGGTTTTACCAGAGACTCTGTCGTCTCAGCTGTGATGCAGACCATCGCTCGCAAGAACAAGTGGCCCCTGGACAGGATGACCTTGACGGTGGACGTGACCAAGAAGACCAAGGAGGACCTGGGTCACCCGCCTCGAGAGGGCTCCTACATCCACGGGCTCTTCATGGAGGGTGAGTCCGAGTCTTCAGGTGGTCGTCCATGTCCTTGATCTGCGGTGCGTTCAGGGGCTCGCTGGGACCCTCAGGCCGGGATCATCTCCGACGCCGTGTTGAGGGACCTGACCCCGTCCATGCCCGTCCTCTACGTGAGCGCCGCCCCGGCCGAGGACCAGGACCTGAGGGACACCTACAGGTGCCCCGTGTACCGGACCAAGCAGAGAGGAGCCACGTATGTGTGGACCTTCAACCTGAAGACCAAGCAGCCGTCGTCCAAGTGGATCCTGGCGGGTGTCGCTCTGGTGCTGTCAGTGTAATACTACTGTGAGTACTTTAACATATTTATATGTATTTATACTATTATACTTGTTATCTTACTCTGGTGCTGTCAGTGTAATACTACTGTGAGTACTTTAACATATTTATATGTATTTATACTATTATACTTGTTATCTTACTCTGGTGCTGTCAGTGTAATACTACTGTGAGTACTTTAACATATTTATATGTATTTATACTATTATACTTGTTATCTTACTCTGGTGCTGTCAGTGTGATACTACTGTGAGTACTTTAACATATTTATATGTATTTATACTATTATACTTGTTATCTTACTCTGGTGCTGTCAGTGTGATACTACTGTGAGTACTTTTATATATTTATATGTATTTATACTATTATACTTGTTATCTTACTCTGCTGCAGTCAGTGTAATACTACTGTGAGTACTTTAACATATTTATATGTATTTATACTATTATACTTGTTGTCTTACTCTGCTGCTGTCAGTGTGATACTACTGTGAGTACTTTAACATATTTATATGTATTTATACTATTATACTTGTTATCTTACTCTGGTGCTGTCAGTGTAATACTACTGTGAGTACTTTAACATATTTATATGTATTTATACTATTATACTTGTTATCTTACTCTGGTGCTGTCAGTGTGATACTACTATGAGTACTTTAACATATTTATATGTATTTATACTATTATACTTGTTATCTTACTCTGGTGCTGTCAGTGTGATACTACTGTGAGTACTTTTATATATTTATATGTATTTATACTATTATACTTGTTATCTTACTCTGCTGCAGTCAGTGTAATACTACTGTGAGTACTTTAACATATTTATATGTATTTATACTATTATACTTGTTGTCTTACTCTGCTGCTGTCAGTGTGATACTACTGTGAGTACTTTAACATATTTATATGTATTTATACTATTATACTTGTTGTCTTACTCTGCTGCTGTCAGTGTGATACTACTGTGAGTACTTTAACATATTTATATGTATTTATACTATTATACTTGTTATCTTACTCTGGTGCTGTCAGTGTAATACTACTGTGAGTACTTTAATATATTTATATGTATTTATACTATTATACTTGTTATCTTACTCTGGTGCTGTCAGTGTGATACTACTGTGAGTACTTTAACATATTTATATGTATTTATACTATTATACTTGTTATCTTACTCTGGTGCTGTCAGTGTAATACTACTGTGAGTACTTTAATATATTTATATGTATTTATACTATTATACTTGTTATCTTACTCTGGTGCTGTCAGTGTGATACTACTGTGAGTACTTTAACATATTTATATGTATTTATACTATTATAATTGTTATCTTACTCTGGTGCTGTCAGTGTAATACTACTGTGAGTACTTTAATATATTTATATGTATTTATACTATTATAATTGTTATCTTACTCTGCTGCTGTCAGTGTGATACTACTGTGAGTACTTTAATATATTTATATGTATTTATACTATTATAATTGTTATCTTACTCTGCTGCTGTCAGTGTAATACTACTGTGAGTACTTTAATATATTTATATGTATTTATACTATTATACTTGTTATCTTACTCTGCTGCTGTCAGTGTGATACTACTGTGAGTACTTTAATATATTTATATGTATTTATACTATTATAATTGTTATCTTACTCTGCTGCTGTCAGTGTAATACTACTGTGAGTACTTTAATATATTTATATGTATTTATACTATTATACTTGTTATCTTACTCTGCTGCTGTCAGTGTAATACTACTGTGAGTACTTTAATATATTTATATGTATTTATACTATTATACTTGTTATCTTACTCTGCTGCTGTCAGTGTGATACTACTGTGAGTACTTTAATATATATATGTATTTATACTATTATACTTGTTATCTTACTCTGGTGCTGTCAGTGTAATCCTACTGTGAGTACTTTAATATATTATATGTATTTATACTATTATACTTGTTATCTTACTCTGCTGCTGTCAGTGTGATACTACTGTGAGTACTTTTATATATTTATATGTATTTATACTATTATACTTGCTATCTTACTCTGGTGCTGTCAGTGTAATACTACTGTGAGTACTTTAACATATTTATATGTATTTATACTTTTATACTTGTTATCTTACTCTGGTGCTGTCAGTGTAATACTACTGTGAGTACTTTAACATATTTATATGTATTTATACTATTATACTTGTTATCTTACTCTGGTGCTGTCAGTGTAATACTACTGTGAGTACTTTAATATATTTATATGTATTTATACTATTATACTTGTTATCTTACTCTGGTGCTGTCAGTGTAATACTACTGTGAGTACTTTAACATATTTATATGTATTTATACTATTATACTTGTTATCTTACTCTGCTGCTGTCAGTGTAATACTACTGTGAGTACTTTAATATATTTATATGTATTTATACTATTATACTTGTTATCTTACTCTGGTGCTGTCAGTGTAATACTACTGTGAGTACTTTAATATATTTATATGTATTTATACTATTATACTTGTCATCTTACTCTGGTGCTGTCAGTGTAATACTA